>NC_135234.1:556383181-556685572 GCF_051348905.1 Ranitomeya variabilis
TGTATGGTTCCTTGCTCCATGTCCTCATGCTCCACCTGCAATGCATCCTCTTTCATTGTGAGCAGAGAGCTTTTCAGAATGCAGAGAAGCAGGATGGTGATGATAATTATGGTGTCATCGCCGCTCACCATCTTGGTGGATTCCTCAAAATTTTGCAGGATGGTACATATGTCTGACAACCGCGTACTGAGGTGTTATGTGTGGAGTCTGAACTGAATAATGATGGCCTTGTTGATGCCGGTAGTCAAGAACTGCCCTCTTCAGCTCAAAAATTCTTTCCAACATATGCAGTGTAGAGTTCCAAAGCGTGGGTACATCACACACCAGTCAGTGAGCCGGAAACAGCAAACGCTCCTGAAGCATGGTAAAGGCAGCTGAAGCTGTAGCTGACTTTCTAAAATGGGCACACAGGCAGCGCACATGGGCCAGGCATGGCACATGTGTGAGCTCACCTCACCTCAGAGCCACCACCAGGTTCCGGCCATGTCACACACGACCATGCCTGGCTGTAGGTTCAGCGGTGTTAGCCACAGATCTGCCTGCTCTTTCAGAGCTGTCCACAATTCTTTAGCATTGTGCAGTATGTCACCTAAGCAGATTAGCTTCAGCACAGCCTGTTAGCGCCTGGCTGAGGCAGTGCTGCAGTGTTTCCAGCTTGTGACTGATGTGTTACTCTCGGAGATAGAGGCTGAAGAGGAGGAGGAGGTGCAGGAGCTGTAGACTGTGGGGCAACCCAGACTGACATAGGGCCCACAATTCGGAGGACATGCACCATCCCAAGGTCAGACTGGGTCCCGGTTTCCACTATGTTAACTCAGTGTGCCATCAGTGACATGTGCCATCTCTGCCCACAAGCACTTGTCCACGTGTCCGTGGCTAGGTGGACTTTCCAAGTAACAGCATTGTTGAGGGTGCGGGTTTTGTGACATGTGCTTGTGTAATGCCGGGACATCACACCGGGAGAAATAGTGGCGGAATACATTTTACATTTCCGTAGGCCAACATTTAATTTTCTAAAATAATTTTCTCAAGTTGGTGTTGTAAAGTTTTCTAATTTACTGAGATAATTACTTTTTGGTTTTCTTTGGCTGCAAGCCATAATCATCAACATTAACAGAAACAAACACTTGAAATAGATCACTCTGTTTGTAATTAGGGATGGGCGAACCCGCACTGTAAAGTTCGGGACTGTACCTAACACATAGTGTTCGGTCACACGGTCCCGAACATGGGTTTCCATGGGAATACCATGTTACAGTTCGGGTCCAGTTCCGGCTGTAAAAAAAAATTAATAATAAACATTATGATTATAGTTACCTGTCCAGCGACGTGTCCTCCCGTCCGGCCGTCTCCCGGCCGCATCTGCTTCTAGGGCTGCTCATTACCTTCTGCCAGTATTTACTGCACTCGGCAATCTTCGGCTTTTTCCGGCAGTGTTCGTGCGGTGACGTCACAGCACGAACACTGCTGGAAAAAGTCGAAGACTGCCGAGTGCAGTGAATACTGCCGGCATTTAATGAGCCGCCCCAGAAGTAGATGCGGCCGGGAGACAGCGGAACCTTAGGATTCATCGCTGGACCGGTAAGTATAATTATAATGTTTATTATTAATTTTCTGCTTTTTTTTCAGCTCCCCCTCCCCATCCCATATATGCAAAGTTCAAGTTTGGGGTTCGGACGCAAGTTTGTGTCATCTCCGACCCCGAACTCAAACTTTACATAAAACTGGGGTGAACCCGCCGATCCCGAACATCGTGGGGGTTCAACCATCACTATTTGTAATGATTCTATATAATATATGAGTTTCACTTTTTGTATTAAAGAACTGAACTAAATTAACTTTTTGGTGATATTCTAATTTTGTGAGATGCACCTGTATGCATGTACAGTGGACATACATTTTCTAGAAATCCCTTCCACTATGCTGTCACTGCAGGTTTTAATACATAATAATAGTAAAAGCATCAAATAATATTATTAATAATAATAATAATAATTATAATATATTTAATAATATAAAAGCGTCAAACCCGCAGCAGTTTCTGATCGTGGGCACATATACTGACTCCAGTGGCTCAAGTTTTCAACACATGTCCTGCACACTTTATCTAGTGCCCAAGTTTTTTCTTGGACTCCCAGTGTAACCCCAAATTATGCATGATAAGCTTTATGCACAAAGTCAGATATATTTGTCCTTTCTTTGGGTGTAACAGAATATATCAGGATCATTCCTGCACTGTCCACAAACTGTTCAATTGTTGGATTACAAATTCAACAAAAACCTTTTAAACCGATTATTATGCAGTCTTTCCTATTGACTATACAGATTGCATATTCAACATATCTAAATAGTATAAGTATAATTACATATAATGTCTCATTATTACTGTAAGACTTCCTGAGTAAACACCCTTTTTATGAAACTGGATGCAATTTTTGGATTCAGCAAAACAAAATTCATAAGATCTCATGTTATTGTTGTGGAGCAGTGTACAGAAACACAGGAATTACCTCAAAGTAATGAGCAGCTACTCATGACTGTTAGCTTGAAGCAACACAGTGTCTTCCTGTCATAAGATGGTCTACCACCTTAATGAGGAGCTCATCAAAAGCTGCAATAAGTAGACAATTTTTTCTAGATTTTTTTGTCATTTTTTAAATAGCTAACGACCCAAACTAAATGTTTTTTAAAACAAATTAAAATAATAAAGTTCTCAATGTAGCTCATGAAACTGTTGGCCAATATGCCCTCTGTCCCATGTACTCTGCTATTTTCTAAGGGCATTTATAAGGTGAACTTATATTCACTTCGGCCTTTGCCAACGTTGGCACTGTTAACTATGTAAACATAAATAATAAACAAATCATCCCCTTTATATAAAAGGATAAATTAGATACCTGCAACCAATTGCATGCAGTAAAGCACAAATGAAAAAAGTCAGGTATTAATGACTGGAGTAGCATTTTGGTTGTAAGAAACACTGAATTTGATGGGCAGGCGTATGCATGCCCTTTTCTGCCTTGACTGATTGGTGGCTCTGCCCATTTTAGCAGAGCTGTTTCAAACTGGTATGAAAATTATAAAGCTAGGGTCACATCTTTAATTGTGTCCACTGCCCCCTGTTAGCGCATTTCTTTTCAGGAGTGGGCAGGTAAGTGTCTCTGCCTTTTTCTTGGTGTTTTTCATAGATTTTTGGAGGATTTTCAAGTCCTCTTTTGGTGGTTTTGAAATTAGAAAAGGACTCACAAGCGTGAGGACCCGTGATGTGGTTTGTGAGCTCCCGTATTTTGGCCAGAATATCAACTAATACCTCACATATATTGCTATGTGTTTTTTGCACTTTATATCTTTTCAGGGTGCAGTGGGGCCCAGATGGCTCTGTAAACCGTGGCCTCTGTTCACACAGGATGAATTTTAGTTAGCACTGGGCAGCCCGCCTGATCTAAGAGTATGAACATCACCAATAGGCTGAAAGCCAGATGCTTTGCATCTCCTGTGTGTGAACATTGCCACTTACGGACTGTATCTTTTTGTGCACTGGTGTACCAAGCGGCCAATCCCTGATTGTAGGCTGGCTGTCTCATCGGTATTACTGTGTAGCCGCCATCTTCAATGGGGTTCACTGCGCCCTGTTAGCGCATTTGTTTTGAGGCCTGAGCAGGTAAGCATCTCTGACTTTTTCTTGGTGTTTTTTTAAATATATTAATTATTGTATTATTGTCATTGTCAGTTAGGCGACTATCCAGTAAAACTGGTGATGATTATAATTCATTTTCATTTTACATACAAGTTACATACATTTTAAAGTTTATTTTGCAAGGTATTTTGTTTTTCTGCCTTTTCTTCTGCTGATATTTCTTACTTCATAAACGTGATTCCTTCCGGGAATGATCTCTTTTTAGATGGCACTCTATGCGGTACTTTCCACAGCTTACCCCCTGTTGTTTTGTCATACAGTGTACAAATAACAGTATAGTGCCTAATTATAGGTGTTATACTGTGTGGTGTTCAAATCAAAAGAAGGATTAGAGAAATAAAAGCTTGTTACTGTACTGTTTTGGTCCATAATAATATTTATAATGAAGAACAAGATACATAAATGCAGGTTTGCTAACGCACTCTGTTCTTAGTGATAGCATATGTTGTTTCATATGTTGTTTTACAAAACACCTGATTCTATTCTCTTATTACTAACCACATTTATCCATAGTCTGGGGTCTGCAAAAAAGTACATAGTGTGATTCTTCATTCACCAGAGCCCCCTGTGGTCTCCACTTCTAGGTCAAAAAATAAATAAATAAATAAAAGAGAGGAAAAAAATCTTTGTTGTCAACTTGAGCAAAGTATTTAGACAACTGTCAAATCCTCAAAACATCCTGATTTTAAATATCTGACAAGTTTCTTATGATTTTAACATTTAAGAGGCTACATAATCTACAAGGCAGGAAGAAATATACAACTTAATTTGATTTGAAAATACTGTTTTGTTGTATATTGTAAGTGTTTCGCACTTATAGAGGAGTGAGGATAATTTCTACTTTTTATGCCCACATTTAGACATTACAGTATAACCATTTACTACAATGAATTGATCATTCTCTGCTATAAAATGAAACAAGCTGGCCTAATGTTTTTTATTTTTTTATTATTCTGCTACCTAATTTTAACCCTTTCAAGACATGCTTTGTATATATAGGGTGCAAGTCAGAAGTGGGTGTATGGAGTGGGCTCACGCAGCGAGTCAGCCCCATACCCAGCAGTTGTGGCTGAGGATGCATTGCTTGTCATGGCTGCATCACTATGTGTCTGCGACGTAATGTAACCTCCTCATCTTCTTACTCCACATCAGATGACCTACTCAGCTGTGTGTCTCTTTGTTGATGCCAATTGTGATTTACCACCTCATCATCATCCTCTGTGTAATCACATTCCTCATTCTTAGATTCACCCTACTCCTTTTCCCGCTATGACAGAATCTGGTTAACATCTAGTGACGAGGGTCAAAATGCTTCTCGGAGCCCACATGGTCCTGCTCTTGATCCAAGCTAAAAAAAATTTGGGGGCATGCATTCACATTTCCTCCTCTTATCTCTGTGAAGCTTTTGAGTACCATTCTGATTTCCATGACATAGAATGTGTGAAAAGCTCTTCAGATTCTCCCATCTGTGGTTTGCTACAGTCAGTTGGGTGGCTGGAGAGGTGTGACATGGGGAAAGCAAGAACAATTTAGGTGCCACCTCTGTGGACTGTACTGGGTGTGATGTTGAGGTGGAGTAAGAAGAGGAGAGACCACTTGAAGCTTCACTTGCCATTCACTCAAGCACATGCTTTGTCTGGGCCTCATCAACATGGTGTATCGCTGTTAGTGTTGAGCGATACCGTCCGATACTTGAAAGTATCGGTATCGGAAAGTATCGGCCGATACCGGCAAAGTATCGGATCCAATCCGATACCGATACCCGATACCAATACAAGTCAATGGGACTCAAGTATCGGACGGTATCCCTGATGGTTCCCAGGGTCTGAAGGAGAGGAAACTCTCCTTCAGGCCCTGGGAACCATATTAATGTGTAAAAGAAAGAATTAAAATAAAAAATATCGCTATACTCACCTGTCCGACGCAGCCTGGACCTCAGCGAGGGAACCGGCAGCGTTGTTTGTTTAAAATTCGTGCTTTTACTTGGTTACGTGAAGTCCCGGCTTGTGATTGGTCAGGGCGGCCATGTTGCCGGGACGCGGACCAATCACAGCAAGCCGTGACGAAATTACGTCACGGCTTGCTGTGATTGGTCCGCGTCCCGGCAACATGGCCGCCATTAACCAATCACAAGCCGGGACGTCACGGGAGGCTGGACACGCGCCCATTTTAAAAAGCGCGCGTGTCCAGCCTCCAGTGACGTCCCGGCTTATGATTGGTCACGGCGCCATGTTGCCGGGACGCGGACCAATCACAGCAAGCCGTGACGAAATTACGTCACGGCTTGCTGTGATTGGTCCGCGTCCCGGCAACATGGCCGCCATTAACCAATCACAAGCCGTGACGTCACGGGAGGCTGGACACGCGCGCTTTTTAAAATGGGCGCGTGTCCAGCCTCCCGTGACGTCCCGGCTTGTGATTGGTTGCGCCGCGGTCAACCAATCACAAGCCGGGAGGCTGGACACGCGCGCATTTTAAAATTTTAAAATGGGCGCGTGTCCAGCCTCCCGGCTTGTGATTGGTTGATCGCGGCGCAACCAATCACAAGCCGGGACGTCACGGGAGGCTGGACACGCGCCCATTTTAAAATGCGCGCGTGTCCAGCCTCCCGTGACGTTACGGCTTGTGATTGGTTGCGTCTCCCATGTGACTGCGACGCAACCAATCACAAAGCCGGGACGTAATTTTAAAATCCTTAAGGACCTGAAATTACGTCACGGCTTGCTGTGATTGGTTGCGTCTCCCATGTGACTGCGACGCAACCAATCACAACGCCGGAACGTAATTTTAAAATCCTGAAGGACCTGAAATTACGTCACGGCTTGCTGTGATTGGTTGCGTCCCGGTCACATGGGCGGCACGCAACCAATCACAAGCCGGGACTCACGTAAAGGAAAGAAAAGCGCGAATTTTAAACAAAGAACGCTGCCGCTTCCCTCGGTAAGGTGCAGGCTGCGTCGGAGAGGTGAGTATAGCAATATTTTTTATTTTAATTCTCTCTTTTACACATTTTTACATTAATGTTGTTTCGATACCGATACCCGATATCACAAAAATATCGGATCTCGGTATCGGAATTCCGATACAGCAAGTATCGGCCGATACCCGATACTTGCAGTATCGGAATGCTCAACACTAATCGCTGTACTTCTACCAAAGAAAGGTAGTGTAATAGCCCGCACAGTAACATAAGTTGTCAGTTGTCTTTGAATAGGACGTAACGTTGTTGGTTCACTAGTGCTTTCACAAACATTACCACCTACGCCACATACACCATGATCACAAGCCTAATCCCTCTTCCACAATAACCTTGCTTTTTCCCCAGACATGTTGCTCAGATAGTGTAGTAGGACCACAGTGTTAGCAACAAAAAATTAGATTCTTAACTCTGCTCCAACTCAGCAAACAACAGCAATAAATGACTTTAAGCGGCACTAAATGACAAGGTAAAATATGGAAAGCAGAATTACATTAGTCGCAGAAGAACAAATTGCTTGACTGTGGCTGAGGCCTCTATGATAAAGAAGATATGCTCCAAACAATTTCAAAGTGAGATCTCCACTACTGTATGACGTTAGTAACTGAAGATATTTTTTGTGCCTGTGGATGAGGCCTTTATAACATAAAATAGATGCTACAAACAATTTAAAATTGAGATCTCCTTTACTGTGAAACGTTAGTAAGGGAAGAAATGTTTTTTTATTGGTTTATGAGGACTGTATAAAATAAACCAAATTCTGCAAACAATTTAAAAATGATATTTCCTCTACTGTATAACATTAGTAACTAAGGTGGATGAGGCCTGCCTTACATAGGCTAGATGCTCCAAACCATTTCAAAGTGAGATCTCCCCTACTGTAGAACGTCACTAGCAGAAGAATTTTTTCGGGGGGTTGTATGAGGATTGTATAAAATAGACTGGAAGTTACAAACAATTTCAAAGTGAGATCTCCCCTACTGTATGCTGTTAGCAACCAAATAATTTTGGGGAAGCCTGTGGATGAGGTCTGTATAACATATAGACTAGATGCTACAAACAGTTTCCAAGTGGGATCTTCCCTACTGTAGAATGTTAGTAACTGAACAAATTTGTTTTTAGCGTGGATGAGTCTTGCATAACCTAGAAGATATGCTCGAGACAATTTAAAACTGGGATCAAGCCTGCTGTATCACTTTAGTTAAACTATTTTTTTATATGCACACACAACAACTTCACTGCCACAAAATTACAATGTGTGGCATGGTGGGCGGTGTCACTTTTAGCAACAGAAAAAAAATATTATTTTTAATGCGCATGAGCTCTGCCGACAGCTTCATTTCACCACCAAAAAATTACAATGTGGAATATGGCAGACTGTATCACTCTTTGCAAAATAATTTTTTTAAAATATGCAATTCTGAATGAGCTATGCAGACAGTTCTATTTCACTGCCACTAAATCTCAAGGTGATATATGGCATTCTAAATCATGTTAGCATCTGACAAAAACAAAATGTTTTACTGTACAATAAACTACAAACAGAACAATTTCACCCCCACAAAATTACAACTTGGAATTTGGCGAGATGTATTAGGTTTATCAACATAAAAATATATATTTTTAATGCGCATGAGCTCTGCAGACAGCTTAATTTCACCGCCTCAAAATTACAACATGGGATATAGTGGGCTATATCACGTTTAGCAACAGAATTTTTTTTGTTGTTTTAAACTTCATGAGCTATGCAGACAGTGGGAATTTCATCTCCACTAAATAACAAGATGAAATATGGCATGTTGAATCACAGTAGCAAGTGCCTCCAAAATATTTTTCCTGGTCAACAGCTCAAATCACTGAACAATATAACCAAACCATTAAATGACAAGGTATCTTATGCCTTGCTGTATCACATTTAGCAAGCGAAAGAATAAGATTTAGAAAGGTCTACTTATGCATGGAGCACAATAGAAACAATGCACAACACACTTGTATGAAATGTGCCCTGCTGTCTTTGTCTGTGGACCTCAGTAATGGCACAAAAAAAACTGCTGGAAGGTCGATTTCACAGCCACACAGGACATTAGCTAGCTAAACTATCTGACTAATAAACAACCACCTAGCTAACTACCTAAAATCAAGCAGCAAACAGTCCTAGCATCAGGAGCAACCTCTGCGCTGTTACAGTGTCAAAATGGGGCTAAAACAAGATGCCTGTTCTCTATATGAAGAGAGACATGTGATTTCAGCAGCCAATGACAAAAGCCATTGTATTAGGACAATGTGGATATTTCCTGTGCCCTGATTGGCTAGCCGCAATGTGCACATAAAGTTAGAAGAATAAAAAGAAAGTTTACAAGCACAACGCTCCTCTGAGCCCTCCTCACCCCCTACCCTCATCAAATGTGTAACCCACGTCCATCAAATCCCACCATTATCATAGCCAAAGTGATGAAAATACTTTAGTGGAAACTGAAATATTTTCCCAAACGTTTTACAGAATGTTTCTGATTTTATAAATTTTTTCAACAAATTCACTCATCACTAGCCATGAGTACTGGAGTTTGGGAAGTACAGATTTAGCTTCAAAGCATATTCAAGTTTTTAAATAGCTCATTCAAAGTCCAGACTTGAATCCCAGAGAGAATCTGTAAAAAAACTTGAAAATTTCTGTTCACAGACTCTCTCCATCGAATCTCGCCGAGCCAGAGCAAGTTTGAAAAGAATGGGAAGCAATTTCAGCCTCTACATGGGCAAAGCTGGTGTTGACATACCGCAAAAGACTTGCAGCAGTAGTTGCAGCAAAATGTCCTAGAAAGTATTGACTCAGGACTCAATTTTCACATTTATATTTAAACAAACATGTATAATTTTGTTCCCACTTCACAAATACTTGCCACTTAGTATTGGTGTGTCACATAGAATCCCAATAAAAAAAGATTTAAAGCATATTTATCATTCTAACCAACTCACCTGCCTAATCAGGAAAAAAAAAAAAATTCTGACCAGTGTCGTTTTATTTGGTATTAACTCTGGAACGCTTAAATGGATTCAACTGATTCTGAAACTGCTTTCTCGAGACATATTGTTCTTCATGACAGTAGTTAAATTTGTTTGATATAACTTGCATTTTTTTGTTAAATATCAAAAATTAGGAGAAAATGTGAAACATTTTGCAATATTTAAAATTTGAATTTTTATGCCCTTAAACCAGAGAGTAATGCCACACAAAATAGTTCATACATAACATTTCCTACATATGTCTACTTTACATTAGCATAATTTTTTTTTTTTTTTGCATTAGCAAGTTATAAGGGTTAAAAGTTGACCAGCAATTTCTAATTTTAACAAAAAAATTTACCAAACCATTTTTTTAGGAACCATGTTACACTTGAACTGAATTTGAGTGGCCTGTTTGACACAAAATACCCAAATGTGGCACCATTCTAAACAGTGCACCACTCAATGTGTTCATAACCACATTCATGTTTATTAACCCTTCAGTTGCTTCACAGAAATTAATGGAATGTGTAATCTAGAAAATGAACATTCAACTTTTTTTTCACAAAAATTTTACTTTACACCCAAATTTCAAATATGTAAACCAATTCCCCATGTGGGGGAAAGAACTACTGTTTTGGTGCACGGCAGAGCTTGAATGGAAAGGAGCGCCCTTTCACTTTTTGAACGTAAAAATTTGCTGTAATAAGCAGATGCCATGTTAGGTTTTGGGAGCCCTTGATGTACCTGAGCAATGGAAACTGCTGACAAGTGACACCGTTTTGGAAACTAGACCCCTTAGGTAGCTTATCTAGATGAGTAGTGAGCACCATGAACCCCCAGGTGATTCACAGAAGTTTATAACATTGAGCAGTCAAAACTAAAAAAATTACATTTTTTACACAAAAATATTTTTTAGCCAAACATTTTGCATTTTCACAAAGGTAATAGGAGAAATTGAACTATACAATTTGTGTTCCAATTTCTCCTCAGTATGCTGATACCCCACTAATGTGGCATCAATTTCCACAGAGTAGAAACAGTTCAAAGGGCCTCTGACACAGGCAACCCATCATAAGGAGACTCAACTTGAAGTCTCCACATTTACATAAATTATTGTCACATATAACTCAATTTTCACAGAGTAAAAACAGTATAATGGGCCTCTGACACCACTTCCACAACAGGCAAAACACCAGATAGAGACCCAATTTGGAGTCTTGACATTTCAAAAAATTATTGTCACACAGGACTAAAGTGACATCAATTTCTACAGGGTAGAAACAGTAAAATAGGCCTCTGACACACCTTCCACTGCAGGCAACCCAACAGATAGAGACCCAACTTTGAGTCACCACATTTCAAAAAATTGTTTGTAACATCATCAGCAGTAGCATCAGCAAGCACAGAAACTAGGATAATGGTGTGAGAGACTGCATTAACGAAATATCATGCAATGTCATGCAATATTGCATGACACTAAAAATGACACCATCATCAAGACTTCCCAGTCTGTGACTGGAGTTCAACAATCTTTAGAGATACATGACTTGCTTATTCTCAGGAAATTTAGGCAGTCTACAATCTCAAGGGACAGTCGGATGACCTTATCCATCAGGACACCAGCAGCAGCGCTGAAGATGCTTTCTTAGAGACAGGCTAGCTCAGGCCACTCTTCCATTTTAGAAGACCAAAATTCAAAATGGTCCAAATTCCCCCAGATGGCATTGAAATTGAGCTTGAGATACTCCTGCACCATCCTCTCCAGTCATTCACAACGTGTCAGACTTTTATTCTGTTCTTCTGGTGCATGGGCTGGTCCGAAAAATGTGTGAAATAACTCACAGAAATTGATTATGACACTTATACTGCTGCTTCTGCTGTTTTTGCATTGAAGCCATGACATTCTCAGGATTGGAATTCTATAACTGTGATGCACACTGTGTGCCTCACTGCTCTCTTTGGGAAAACTATTCTTAAGATTGTCTACAAGTGTATTTTGATAGTCCATCATGTGCATGTCCCTTTCCAAGGTGGGGCAGCATCTGGCAAAATTTACTCTTGTACCATGGATGTAACAGAGTGGCAACCCAGTAGTCAGCAATATTTCTAATCCTAAAAATACAGACATCATGTTGCCAATAGTGCAGCAAGAAAGAACTTTTGTGTCAGGTGTGTCATGAGGTTTAATTCCATCATGTGTTCATGGTGGTGTAACACTCAAGCTTGCTTCCTCAATCCCCTCCCGCCAAACACGCACAACAGAGGGGGATCATTATCCTCTTCATCTCCTGACTGTTGCGTGCCCATCTCTTCTTCCTCCATTTGTTTATCAGCTCCTGCACCTTTACTATCAGTTTGTCTGGTACCATGAGCACCCTCGATCGCTATAATCCACCCTTCCATGGCACCTGCCTGTGCGAAGACAGTCCAGAACCTAGAAATATTGTTATTCCTCCCACATACTCCTCTTCCATCTCTTACTATGAAACCACCACCTTCTCCAGCAGACTATTCAAAGTGTGCTTCAGCTTGTAGATGACTAGAATAGACCAGAATAGTGATGATGATGATGATGGTATAATCAGTACTGACTATCTTAGTAGCCATTTTTAAACTGTGTAGAAGGGTGCAGAGGTCTTTCATCTGTGTACACTCTGCAAGTGTGATTTGCACCACTACATTGGCCTAGGCTATGCAAAAGGATACACTGCACGAGGGCTTTTCGCTACTGCCACAGTCACTACGACATTTGCAGAGTGGAATTTCACTGTGTCAGCACATCCCAAATCAAATGGTTAGCCAGTTTGCCAAAAGACCTCTGCAGCAATGCAAGTCAATGACCTGTGTGTTGCAATCTTTGGGAGTGAGCATACAATGAACATGCTTTCTACAGCAGAGCATGCAGGCCAGGATAGTGGATGAGAAATTGCTGTACCCCAGGTTGGGGACGTGAGCTATTCAAATCTCATGTGTGAGGTTGCCCCAGGGTATGGCTGCCACAAGGCTTGCATCATTATTGCACAAGGCCTTCCCTGTCTCTAAGTTCAGTGGAGACAGCCATAGCTCAAACCTGGCCTGGATATCTCTCCACAACTCTTGAGCTGTGTGACTGCGATCCCTGAGGCATACTAATTTATATACTGCCTGATTGCGGTGAGCTCCTGCTGCACATTGCAGAGGTGGGGGATACTCTCTGCGCTGTTGGAACACGTGTTTCATTAAGTGAGAAGTTGAGGTGGCAGGTGGAGACCCTAGAGGACGTGGAGGAGCCAGAAGCAGTAGAAAATATGTTAGTGGTTTGCCCATAAGCCTTGAGGATTACAAAGCTTGTGGAGCAGCCCATTGGTCGCCTACCCTCACAGCAACCAGAGTCATCCAGTGCTCACTTAGCGAGATTTAATGCACCTGGCAATATTTGCTTGTCTTTGTGTCAGTGGTGAAATGCACCCTGATATAGATTTTTTCAGGGAATGGGTGTTGTTGTCTGCGACATGCTGATGTATTGCAGGCACAGCTTTCTTAGAGAAGTAATGGTGACAGGGCCACTGGTTCTGGGGGACTGCGATGGTCATCAACTGTCTGAAAATGTCTGTATCCACAAGGCAGAAAGGCAGGATTTCCATGGCCAACAGATTGGAGATGGTGTAATTTAAGCTCTTAGCTTTGGCATGCGTAAGAGGAAACATTAATTTGCATGTCCACAACTAGGGGACCGAGGGCTGGCTGGAGAGATGGTAGAGTAGGGTGAACAGGACAGAAGGAAGAATTTGAAGCATTTATAGAGAACAGATTGGAGAAGGGCACCAATTGTGCAAGTTCTCCCACTAAAAAAGATGAGAGAGGGTTGTATTTGACATCATAGGTAGACCACAATTATGAGAGTCAAATGAGAAAACAAATCCAGAAAAAACACCTTGTCTAATTTGGCAAGATTTATTTTGCATATTATGGAGGAAAATAAGTATTTGGTCATTAACAAAAGTTAATCTCAATATTTTGTTATATATTCTTTGTTGGCAATGACAGAGATCAAACGTTTTCTATAAGACTTCACAAGGTTGGCCCTCACTGTTGATGGTATGTTCGCCCATTCCTTTTTGCAGATCTCCTCTAGAGCAGTGATGCTTTGGGCCTGTCATTGGGCGACACGCACTTTCAACTCCCTTCAAAGGTTTTCTATGGGGTTAAGATCTGTAGACTGTCTAGGCCACACCAGTGCCTTCATATTCTTCTGATGAAGCCATTCATTCGTTGCCCAGGCAGTGTTCTTGGGATCATTAATCATGCTGAAAGACCCATCCACATTTCATCTTCAATGCCATTGCTGATGGAAGGAGGTTTGCACTCAAAATCTCACGATACATGGCCCCATTCATTCTTTCATGTACACGGATCAGTCATCTTGGTCCCTTTGCAGAGAAACAGCCACAAAGCATGATGTTGCCACCCTCATGCTTCACAGTAGGTATGGTGTTATTTGGATGCATCTCAGCATTCTGTCTCCTCCAAACACAGAGTTTGGTTTCTACCAAACAGTTCTACTTTGATTTCATCAGACCATATGACATTCTCCCAATAGTCTTTTGGATAATCCAAATGCTCTCTAGAAAACTTCAGATGGGCCCGCACATGTACAGGCTTAAGCAGGGAGACACGTCTGGCACTGCTAAATCTTAATCCCTGGTGGCATAGTGTGTTACTGATGATAGCCTTTGTTATGGTGGTTCCAGCTCTATGCAGGTCATTCACTAGATCCCCCGTGTGGTTCTTGTGATTATTTTGACCCCACAGGGTGAGATCTTGTGTGGAGCCCCAGATCGAGGGAGATTATCAGTGGTCTTGTATGTCTTACATTTTCTTATTTGATTTCATCACACCAAGATGCTTGCCTTTTGCAGAGTCAGTCTTCCCAGCCTGGTGCATGGCTACAATTTTGTTTCTGGTGTCCTTCGACAGCTCTTTGGTCTTCACCGTAGTGGAGCTTGGAGTGTGACTGTTTGAGGTTGTGGACAGGTGTCTTTTGTACTGATGACAAGTTCAAACAGGTGTTATTACTACAGGCAATCACTGGGGGACAGAGAAGCCTCTTAAAGAAAAAGTTACAGGTCTGTGAGAGCCAAAAATCTTGCATGTCATGCTCTACTGGATATCTATTTGATGGTCTATCTTACTGAAATTTTTTAGCTTTTGTTAAGGCTTAATTTTATATGCCAACCGATACACAATAAGTTTAATAAGGTCACTGAGCTCCTTTCCCAGCTGGGCTGAACTGCGATCAAATTCCTGCTAGCACAGTGAGTGCTCACAGAAGTCACTGCAGCTCAGCCCAGGTAAGACTCCCCGGTCACTGAAGCTCTACTCCCAAGCAGCTCATTCACCAGTGGTTTTCATCCGGGGCGGTCGCATCTTAGCACCGTCCAGGTTGAAAACTGTATATCCCCCAGATATGGATTATGGGGTGAGACAGAATTACAGATAGGTATGGGTATATTGTTGTTTTTTTTATTTTACTTTTGTTACAGGAAATCGAGGGCATTGCTTGGATTAGTGGTTGCAGTAAGTATGGTTTAATTAAAAATAAAAAAAGGAGTCTGTGTCATTTTTTTCAAATAAAAGACTTTATTCTGGCTGTGTCTTCATTTAACATTACAACTATAGGATTAGTAATGGATAGGTGTCTTATTACTTAGCAGTGGGCTTTGTGTCAGCGGTGACATCAACCCCACAACTATTACCCCACTTGCCACCACTACAGGGCAAGTGGGAGGAGCCAGACAAAGCACCAGAATTGGCACAGCTAATAGATGTGCATTTTCTGGGCAGCTGCAGGCTACTATTTTTATGCTTGGAGGTCAATATCCATGGCCCCTTACCAGCCTGTGAATTCCAGCCCCCAGCTGTGAGCTTTAGCAAGGCTGGTTGTCAAAAATGGGGGCACCCCATGCTGTTTTTTTTTAATTATTTATTTAAATTATTAAAAAAATATGGCATGGGGACCCCTCTCTTCTTGATATTCAACCTTGCTGAAGCTGATAGCTGAGGGTTGCAGCTACCAGCTGTGAGTTTTGTCTGGCTGGTTATCAAAATTAGGGGGAAAGCCTTGCTGTTTTTTAATTACCGTATTTATTTACAGCGCAGTAGCTGCAGATAAGTACTCCCATCCGCCTCTCCTGCTGTCACAGTTTAATAGCAGCAGCAGGGGTAGTCTGATGGGAGTAATAGTCATATCAGCCGCCGCCTGTTATCTTTTATTACTTAAATGTAACTCTCATCATTCTCCTCTGCTCTAGCCGATCGCTGGCGGAGCAGGGAAGAATGCCGGGGAACAGTGCTTACTCTAACGCTTTTTCACTGGCGCCGATGCGTGTCACATGGATAACATCCATGTGTGTTGTGTATGCACTTGTGCGGAACGTTTTATGGCCCTTGCTGACTTTAAAAAATGGACATGTCAGCATGTTTTGCCCACGGACACACTGACATGTGCACAGACCCATTCACTTGAATAGGCAAATAGCACTCAGTTCCTCTCGAGTCTCTCCGCATGGCTAAGTAGCACTGTACAGCCACATATGGGGTATTGCCACATTCAGAAGAAATTGTGGAACAAATTTTGCTGCCATTTTTACCCATTTCTTGCGTGAAAATGTAAAATCCTTGGCTAAAACAAAACTTTGGTGGTAAAAATGTAGTTATTTTGTTCTCACTGCCCAATGGTATAAAATTCTGTGACACACCCATGGTGTCAATATGATCACTGCACCCTTAGATGAATTCATTTAGAGGTATAGTTTATAAAATGGGTTCACTTGTGAGGGGTTCTGCTGTTTTAGCACCTAATGGGCTCTCTCAGTGTGTCTTGGCACCTGCAAACCATAACAGTAAAATCTGGCACTCCTTTCCTTCTGAGCTCTGCCATGCACCAAAACAGCGGTGTATCCCCACATATGGGGTATCAGTGTACTCAGGACAAATTGCCCAATAACTTTTGCAGTCCAATTTCTTTTGTTACCTTTGGGAAAATAAAAAAAATTGGCAAAAAGTTTATTTTTGTGAAAATATGATTTTTTATTTTTACGGCTAAAATATATCAAAAGGGAGATAAAATCCTGCAGTCCAAACATATTATTATCACTTTATAAAACACTGGTGAGGCAAAATCTAGAATATGGGAAACAGTTTTGGGCTCCACATTTTGAAAAGGATATTCAGAAGTTAGAATCAGTTCAAAGATGGGCGACTAGATTATTAGAAGAGATGGAAGGCGGTTATATGATGAGAGGTTGGAAAAGTTGTATTCAAGGGTATTCAGAAGTTAGAATCAGCATTATAGAATGCTGTAGATAAGCCCCTGATGCCGGTGGCCTTATCTCATATATGATTTTTGGGGTGACAGATTCCCTTTAATGTAGATAAATGTAAAGTAATGCACCTAGGACGGAATAATTCTATTGCTTCATATACATTAAATGGGAGTATACTCAGGAATACAGAACAGGAGAAGGACTTGGGTATTCCCATTACAAGTAAGCTCAGCAGCAGTACTCAATGTCAAGCAGCAGCTGCAAAAACAAGCAAGATTTTAAATATATCAAAAGGGAGATAAAATCCAGCGATCCCAACATATTATTACCACTTTATAAAACACTGGTGAGGCAAAATCTAGAATATGGGAAACAGTTTTGTTCTCCACATTTTGAAAAGGATATTCAGAAGTTAGAATCAGTTCAAAGATTGACAACTAGATTATTAGAAGGGATGGAAGGCGGTTATATGATGAGAGGTTGGAAAAGTTGGGCACATTTAGCTTAGAAAAAAGGAGCCTCAGAGGAGATCTCATTTACATGTATAAATATATTTGTGGCAGAACAATACACTGGCACACGACTTATTCCTTCAAAAGACCATACTAAGGACGAGGGGGCAATCTTTACAGGTGGAAGAAAGGAGATTCCTGCAGCTAAACAGGAAAGGGTTCTTTACAGTTAGAGCAGTCAGACTGTGGAATGCCCTACCACAAAAGGTAGTAATGACAGACACTATAACTGCCTTTAAATTGGATAGCAAATGCAAATTTTGCTTTACTGGTCAGCAAAACATGTCAAAGTCTTAACTGGACATTGCCTGAGAAAACAAGTGACAGTGGCAATGATGTTTCCTCCATCAACAGTGCCACGTACTGAGTAGGAAAGATATATATCAAGGTACCGTGTTAGCCAGTAGATAGAAAAATGTTAGAATTGAGAGTCCTCAGTGGTTTATACCTTTTAATGGCTAACTGAAAAGATGGTAACAGATTGCAAGCTTCCAAGACTACTCATGTTTCTTCATCAGGCATAGACTAAAAGAAATTCTGAACAATCACAAATTTATACATAACACAGCACAGAACTGTCATTATTGGAGAGTGATATGTGATAAACAGTTGTGTCCATGAATATTGGAAAGTTCCTAGATTAGGAATTAATGTTTTGTTGTCCTCAGATTGGCCTCTGGTTCTGTTATGATGACCCCATATGGTCTGAAGTGCAAATTCCTTAATTGATATAAAAAGACATAAATCCATGTGACATATTCATTCCTGCACTATGTGTGTCAAAGGTTGTCATAAATTTTTACTCCCAAATTATCCTGTCACTCTTAGATTTGAAGTTACCATTCAATACAAGTAATTTCAGGTCCATGGTGCTATGATCAGGCATACAAAAATGTTTGGCCACAGGCAGATCCATTCTTTTTTCTCTTATTGTATGGCGGTGAGAATTGATCCTTGTTCTCAGTTTTTGCCCCGTCTCCCCCACATACAGACCCCCAGTTGGACATTTATTACAAATAATTAAGTACACCACATTAGATGTGATGCAGCTGAAGTTACCTGGTATCTTATTGTCCTGGTGTGAATTGGGGATCTTTATCTTGTCCGTGGCCATTATAAATGGACAGGTTTTACATTTTTTCAGGTTGCAAGGAAACGTTCCTGCAGCTGTTGGAGAGGACAGGGAGCTTCTGACAATGATGCTTCTTAGATTTGGGGGCTGCCTAAAACACAGTAGTGGGGGGGTTTGGAAAAATGGATTGTAATCGGGCATCTTTTTGTAATAAAGGTTGTAATTTCCGTACAGCTCTCCTTAGCACCTCCAGATTTGGATTGTAGGTAACTACTAAAGGTACCCGTTTATTTTCTTTTTTAGCTTTGTAATGTCACAGGTGATTCCTTGATACTCTGGTGGCTCTAGTAATCTGGTTTTCAATTGTTCTTGGATGGTAGCCCTGATTCAAAAAGGTCTTTATGAGGCGACCAAGGTGTTCATCCCTATCCATTGATTTGGAACATATACGATTGTATCTGATGGCTTGGCTGTAGACAATAGAGTTTTTTATGTGTTTTGGATGGAAACTGTCCCTTTTAAGGTATGTTGGACGGTCGATTGGCTTCTGATACAGAAATGTCTCTATTTTATTGTTCTGCAGCTTAATGATTGTGTCCAAAAAGTTAATTTCAGTACAGGAGTAGTTGAGTGTCAAGTTGATGGTGGGAGGAAATTGATTAAATTGTTCATGGAACATCATTAGCTGTGGCTCAGCCTTCATCCAGATGATTAAAATGTCATCAATGTAGCGGTAGTAGGCTAGAGGCCTGATGGGACATGAGGACAAAAAGGCCATGAAAAGATTTGCATACTGTGGAGCCATTTTACTTCCCATTGCTGTGCCAGTCTTCTATACGTACAGTGCCTTGGGAAAGTATTCGGCCCCCTTGAACTTTTCAACCTTTTCCCACATATCATGCTTCAAACATAAAGATAATAATAATATTTTTTTATTTATATAGCGAGAACATATTCAGCAGCACTTTACAATTAAGCGGGGACATGTACAGACAATAAATTCAGTACAAGTTAAGACAATTTAAACAGTGACATTAGGGGTGAGGTCCCTGCTCGCAAGCTTACAATCTACAAGGAAATGGGGGGGGGACACAATAGGTGAAAAGTGCATGTTATTTCAGGTCTGACAATTATAATAAATAGGGATTTTCATATAAAGCTGCATGATCCGGTCATCAGCCCGTGTGTTTAAGTGCAATAGTCAAGTATCAAGTGCAGTTATCGTGTGCATGGAGGGTGTGGAGACAGATGAATATTAGGGTGAAGATTCAGAATAATATTTGGAAGGAGGGAACAGGGCAAAATTAGTTTACTGAGTAGTTGATGTGGTAGGCTATTTTGAAGACATGGGTTTTTAAAGCACGCTTGAATAGGTCGGGGCTAGGTATCAGTCTGATCGTCTGGGGAAGTGCATTCCAGAGAGCTGGCGCAGCACAAGAGAAGTCTTGGAGATGGAGGTGCAAGGTTCAGATTACGGGGGATGTTAGTCTTAGGTCATTTGTAGAACAGAGAGCATGTGTAGGGCGATAGACAGAGATGAGAGAGGAGATATAAGCCGGTGCAGAACTGTGGAGAGCTTTGTGGGTGAGAGAGATGATTTTATACTGGACCCTGTAGTGAATGGGTAGCCAGTGTAATGACTGGAACAAGATGGAGGCATCGGTGAAGCAGCTGGACAGAAAGATGACCCTGGCTGCCACATTCAAGATGGATTGGAGAGGAGAAAGTTTGGTAAGAGGGAGACCGATCAGTTGAGAGTTGCAGTAGTCCAGACAAGAATGAATAAGAGCGACAGTAAGAGTCTTAGCAGTTTGAAAGGTGAGAAAAGGTCGGATTCTGGAGATGTTTTTAAGATGCATGTGACAAGAGCGAGTGAGTGATCGGATATAGGGAGTAAAGGAAAGTTCATTGTCAAATATGACCCCAAGACAGTGGGCATGCTGATTGGGAGTTATGGTTGAACCCTCCAGGGTAATTTCTATGTTGGGTAAAGTGAGGTTAGTAGAAGGGAGAAACACAAGAAGTTCCGTTTTGGAGAGATTTAGTTTCAGATAGAGGGAGGACATGATGTTAGAGACAGCAGACAGACAATCCTTGGTATTTTGAATTAGGGTAGGGGTGATGTCAGGGGAAGAACTGTATAATTGGGTGTCATCAGCATAGAGATGATACTGGAATCCAAATCTGCTGATTGTTTGTCTGATAGGGGCCGTGTATAGAGAGAAGAGGAGGGGGCCTAGGACTGAGCCCTGCGGAACCCCAATAGTAAGGGGACGAGGAGAGGAAGAGGAACCAGAAAAAGATACAGTGAAGGAGCGGTCAGAGAGGTAGGAGTAGAACCAGGAGAGGGCTGTGTCCTTGAGGCCTAAGGAGCGGAGCATAGTGAGGAGGAGCTGGTGATGCACAGTGTCAAATGGGGCACAGATCCAGGAGAATCAGCAGAGAGCAATGACCTTTGAATTTAGCTGTTATTAGATCATTAGAGACTTTAGTGAGGGCAGTTTCAATGGAGTGCAAAGAGCGGAAACCAGATTGTAAAGGGTCCAGAAGAGAGTTATCCGAGAAATAGCGGATTAGACAGGAGTGGACCAAGCATTCCAGGAGTTTAGAGATGAAGGATTGGTTAGAGGCAGGTCTGTAGTTAGCAATGCAGCTCTGGTCCAGGGATGGCTTTTCAAGTAAAGGGGTTATGATGGTGTGTTTAAATGAGGAGGGAAAGATACCTGCAGAAAGAGAGAGGTTAAATATTTTAGTCAGGTGAGTGGTGACCACTGGTGAGAGAGACTGCAGGAGATGTGAAGGAATGGGGTCACTGTTGCAGGTTGTAGGCCGAGCAGAAGCGAGGAACTTGGAAACTTCTTCTGAAACAAGCTCAAAGATGTATAGTGAGCTTGAGGTTTGGCAGGGAAGGGGATCCAGGCACTGAGGAGATTGGGCTGAGATATCCTGATGGATGTGGTTGATTTTTTCTAGGAAATAAGTAGCCAAATCCTCACCACTGAGATGGGTGATGGGGGCCTGTACTTTAGGTTTCAGGAGGGAGTTTAAGGTTTCGAAAAGTCATTTTGGGTTGTTGGATAGTGAGCTGATGAGGGTGGTGAAGTAGGATTGTTTGGCCAGATAAAGGGCAGAGTTATAGGTTTTGACTTTTGAGCATAAACTTATAGTGGATGAAGTCTTCTGCTAAGAGAGATTTTCTCCACTGCTGCTCTGCACACCTTGAGCAAAGCTGAAGAAAGCGGGTTTGCATAGTGTGCCAGGGCTACCGTTGTCTGTCTCGGGTCTTTCTGCATGTAGAAGGTGCTGCTTCATCTAGGGCATTCTTCAGTGTATTGTTAAAGTGTGACAATGCTATGTCTGGACAGGAGAGTGAGGAGATGAGGGCTAAAGATATGTGGAGATTGTCCATAAGCTGCTGGGTATTAATGGAACATGTATTCCGATAAGTGTGGTAAGTGGGGGTGTCCTGAGTGAGGAGACAATGCTTGACAGAGAAGGAAAGAAAGTTGTGGTCTGAGAGCAGGAGAGGGGAGTTAGTAAAGTTGTGCAGCGATCCAGGATGGGAGAAAACCAGGTCCAGAGTATTCCCGTCCTCATGCGTAGGAGAATTAGTGAACTGTGAGAGGCCGAATGAAGAAGTTAGAGAAAGAAGATGAGAGGCAGATTGGGAGAGGGGATCATTGATGGGGATGTTAAAGTCTCCCATGATGAGGGTGGGGATGTCACAGGATAGAAAGTGAGAAAGCCAGGTGGCAAAGTGGTCTAGAAACAGGCGGGAGGAGCCTGGAGGGCAATAAACAACCGCCACTTGCAAGGAGAAGGGCTTAAAGAGTCTGACGGCATGGACTTCAAAGGAAGGAAATGTAAGTGAGGGAACCGGGGGATGACCTGGAAAGCACATTGTGATGAAAGGAGCAAACCAACACCTCCACCCTGTCTGTTCTCAGGTCTGGTGGTATGTGAAAATTTCAGCCCACCAAACAAGAGAGTGGCAGCGGCGGTGGTGTCTGTGTGCTGGATCCAGGTTTCTGTAATAGCCAGAAGGTTAAGGGAATTAGAGAGGAAAAGATTGTGAATGTAAGTTAGTGTGTTATACACAGCCCTTGCTTTCCAGAGAGCACAGTGGAAAGCGATAGGAGAAGGCATGCACTGAATGTTAATAAGATTAGCAGGGTTTCTATATGCAGCTGGCGCATACAGAAACCCTGAAAAATGTCGTGGGGTCCCCCTATATTTTATTGCCAGGAAGGCTAAGCAGACAGCTGTGGGCTGATATTCATAGCCTAGAGATTGGCCATGGATATTGGCCCCCCTGGCTACAAATACCAGTCCGCAGCCACACCAGAAATGGCGCATCTGTAAGATGCGACAATTCCGGCACTTAGCCCCTCTCTTCCCACTCCCGTGTAGCGGTGGGATATGGGGTAATAAGGGGTTAATGTCACCTTGCTATTGTAAGGTGACATTAAGCCGGGTTAATAACAGGGAGGCGTCAATAAGACGCCTATCCATTATTAATCCAATAGTAATAAAGGGTTAATAAAACACACACACATTAGGAAAAAAGTATTTTTTCATTTAACCATACTTACCATACTTCAGCACCTGCAAAAAATGTAAAATAATAAACTGCATACTACCTGTCCGCTGTAATCCAATTAATAACGAGTGTCCCACGACAATCTCCCCTATAGAACAGTGACATTGGGTGATGTCACTACTCTATAGGACCCCAGTGACACACTGACAGGAGACAATGGCTCCTGCAGTGCATCACTGAGGTTACTATAGTTCAAAGTCTCACTTTATGGCAATTGCTGCATGGGAAAATTTCTCACACAGCAATGCCAAAAGTGAGACTAGGGACTATTTTTTTACAGCGGCGGAGGAATACAGTGCGGAAGGATATCTACCTCCCGTCATTGTGTTCCTGGAGCCCCTGGAGAGCGGTCGCATCAGCTGATGCTGCCGTTCTCCAGGAGAGATCATCGTGGGACACTCGTGGATTTCTGCAGATCAGGGAGTATATTGGTTGTTTGTTATTTTAATATTTTTTACAGATGACACTGGCTTCGAGGATCAAAATGACAAGTAATGGTGAGTATGTAATCTATGTTTAATGTACTGTATGTCTATGTGTATGTATTGTATGTAGTATGTATGTAGTATGCATGTAGTATGTATGTAGTAGTGTATGTATGTATGTATGTAGTATGTAGTATGTAGTATGTATGTAGTATGTATGCAGTATGTATGCAGTGTGTAGTATGTATGTAGTATGTATGTAGCATGTATGTAGTATGTATGTATGTAGTATGTATGTGGTATGTAGTATGTATGTGGTATGTAGTATGTATGTAGTATGTAGTATGTAGTATGTTTGTAGTATGTATGTAATATGTAGTATGTATGTAGTATGTAGTATGTATGTAGTATGCATGTAGTAAGTATGTAGTATATAGTATGTATGTAGTATGTATGTAGTATGTAGTATGCATGTAGTATGTAGTATGCATGTAGTATGTATGTACTATGTATGTATCTAGTATGTATGTAGTATGAATGAAGTATGTATGTAGTATGTAGTTTGTTTGTAGTATGTATGTAGTATGTATGTAGTATGAATGTAGTATCTATGTAGTATGTATGTAGTATGTAGTATATATGTAGTATGTAGCATGTATGTAGTATTTATGTAGTATGTAGTATGTTTGTAGTATGTATGTAGTATGTAGTATGTATTTAGTATGTATGTACTGCTTTGTGCAGAAGTCTGGTGGGTACACAGCTGATAGTCCTACTGAATAGACTGTTAGAATTTGTATTATGGCAAGAAAAAAGCAGCAAAGTAAAGAAAAACGAGTGGCCATCATTACTTTAAGAAATGAAGGTCAGTCAGTCTGAAAAATTGGGAAAACTTTAAAAGTGTCCCCAAGTGCAGTGGCAAAAACCATCAAGCGCTACAAAGAAACTGGCTCTCATGAGGACCGCCCAAGGAAAGGAAGACCAAGAGTCACCTCTGCTTCTGAGGATAAGTTTATCCGAATCACCAGCCTCAGAAATCGCAGGTTAACAGCAGCTCAGAATAGAGACCAGGTCAATGCCACACAGAGTTCTAGCAGCAGACACATCTCTACAACAACTGTTAAGAGGAGACTTTGTGCAGCAGGCCTTCATGGTAGAATAGCTGCTAGGAAACCACTGCTAAGGACAGGCAACAAGCAGAAGAGACTTGTTTGGGCTAAAGAACACAGGTAATGGACATTAGACCAGTGGAAATCTGTGCTTTGGTCTGATGAGTCCAAATTTGAGATCTGTGGTTCCAACCACCGTGTCTTTGTGTGACGCAGAAAAGGTGAACAGATGGACTTTACATGCCTGGTTCCCACCGTGAAGCATGGAGGAGGAGGTTTGATGGTGTGGGGGTGCTTTGCTGGTGACACTGTTGGAGATTTATTAAAAATTGAAGGCAGAATGAACCAGCATGGTTACCGCAGCATCTTGCAGCAGCATACTATTCCATCCGGTTTGCATTTAGTTGGACCATCATTTATTTTTCAACAGGACACTGACCCCAAACACACCTCCAGGCTATGTAAGGGCTATTTGTCCAAGAAGGAGAGTGATGGGGTGCTAAGCCAGATGACCTGGCCTCCACAGTCACCAGACCTGAACCCAACTGAGATGGTTTGGGGTGAGCTGTTCCGCAGAGTGAAGGCAAAAGGGCCAACAAGTGCTAAGCATTAGTGTTGAGCGATACCTTCCGATGCTTGAAAGTATCGGTATCGGATAGTATCGTCCGATACCCGAAAAATATCGGATATCGCCGATACCGATACCCAATACCAATACAAGTCAATGGGACACAAGTATCGGATGCTATCCTGGATGGTTCCCAGGGTCTGAAGGAGAGGAAACTCTCCTTCAGGCCCTGGGATCCATATTCATGTACAAAATAAAGAATTAAAATAAAAAATATGGATATACTCAACCGTCCGGCGGCCCCTAGACCTTACCGATTAAAACAGGCAGCCTCCGTTCCTAAGAATCAGGAGTTTAGGACCCTCGATGATGTCGCGGCTTGTGATTGGTCACGTGCCGCTCATGTGACCGCTGGGAACCATACACTGGGAACTTCCGATTCCAATTTCTGATACCACAAAAATATCGGAACTCGGTATCGGAATTCCGATACCGCAAGTATCGGCCGATACCCGATACTTGCGGTATCGGAATGCTCAACACTACTAAGCATCTCTGAGAACTCCTTCAATATTGTTGGAAGACCATTCCTGGTGACTACCTCTTGAAGCTCATCAAGAGAATGCCAAGAGTGTGCAAAGCAGTCATCAAAGCAAAAGGTGGATACTTTGAAGAACCTAGAATATAAGACATAATTTTAGTTGTTTCACAGTTTTTTTGTTAAGTATATAGTTCCACATGTGTTAATTCATAGTTTTGATGCCTTCAGTGTGAAAATACAATTTTCATAGTCATGAAAATAGAGAAAAATCTTTAAATGAGATGGTGTGTCCAAACTTTTGGTCTGTACTGTATGTACTATGTATGTAGTATATATGTTTGTAGCATATATGTAGTATGAATGCAGTATGTATGTAGTATGTTTGTAGTATGTATGTAGTATGTAGTATGTATGTAGTATGTATGTAGTATGTAAGTAGTATGTAGTATGTATGTATGCAGTATGTATGTAGTATGTATGTAGTATGTATGTATGCAGTATGTATGTAGTATATATGTAGTATGTACTATGTATGTAGCATGTAGTATGTATGTAGTATGTATGCAGTATTTTTAAGTAGAGAATGTATGGCATATGAAAAAATACTGAAATCAAACTTATATGGACGCTATGCTCAATATATTAGATTCATGTAGCTTTAAGGTTTTCTGATTCACTGTAATTAGACTAAATACTGTTGATTACTCTGTACCAGGATGTACCAGGATACACCTAATGTCCAGATGGACTTTAAGAAAGGCTGTGTAAATCCCTACCCTTATCAAGAGTAAATGTACCTGCACGAAGGTGAATTGATCCCCCATAAACCAAAGATAAGTAAAATGCGAGCATGGACAGAAGTCAGCTTGACCCAAAGCAGCCATTAGGGCGATAATGGTACAGAAATAGACTAAAAGCAATAATCATTAGAATAATGGTACTATAGTAATAAAGATACTAGCATATAACATGTAATATCAGAGAGATTTGTGATAATTGATAAGTTGGGAAAAAACAATGATGTAATGTGCTGAGACTGCCCGATTTCTCCTATAAAAGGAGGCATTCTGTGAATGAATAAATTAGGCGAGTAGCATTTGAGACATGATCCACTGTCTCTTGCGTGTTTTTTCCTCCGTGCACGTACCTTCTCTTTCAGAGAACCAATTTGGCGACAGACAATTAAGACGGGTTGCACCCTAGTGTGACAGAATTAACAGCTGGCACCCAACGTGGGGCTCAGGACGATACACAGATGACCACAGCCGCACAACATCTCCCCCAGGAAGGACGTCATCGGTGGGAAGAGTCTGCAGCTCTGAACAAGGTAAGAAAATATATCATCTTACTTGACCCCTGTACATTTTTGGCCCTGGGCTGAGATAGTTGGCTGTCGTCTCTGGACAATAGACCACATTTGAAAGTCCTGAGTCTACGAACCTGGTCTGATATATATACTTCCTTAATTGTCTGTATCTGTGTGTATTGTCCAGTCCAACTGAGGGTGTGTCTAGTGTCTAGTCATAAGCCATCCCGCACTATACAAGGGCTGCTAGATTAGTAAGAGTGCGGAGGAGGATTGTTATATTACCATCGTGCAATCGCCCTGGTTCCGATCTTAGACGGTCGAAGAGCTATACTCATACAGGTGTTCACGTCCGGCCATTCACTCCATAGTGCAAAACAGGGGTCTGGTGACGTGACTGACACGGCATACACATATATGTGACAATTGATACAAAGGATTGTGGCATTGCTATACCCCTCCGCAGTAAGATCAACTGCATTAACCAAAGTTGATCATTAACCATATTACTGCTCATCGCAGCTGAAGTACCAAAGTTCAGCCCTAGTTGTCTTGGTGACAAGACCAGTGAAGGGAAGGGAAAAGCATTAACTATTGTCTTACTACCCACAGTAGTCTCATGTCTTGCCCTCACTGTGTACAAACTCTAATACTCAGTATCTCACAAGAGGGTTGGCGCATTATCAAAGTACTAGACACACCCGTCTGCAGATTCAACACTGATTATACTGCCTTTTCTGCTGAATTTCCTGAATTTAAAGTGTTTAGACTGAACATTCACGCTAAGATATCTGTTCATAGTCCAGAGGGTGCACTACTACACCACATTGAGTCCAATAGGTTGTACCACCCTACACACACAACACCCTTCAGGTGTGCTCACAATTACGGTAGTTCAGAAGTGTATGAAGTTTGGGCAAAACAGGAAGTACGTGGTTGGAACTTAAATTGTAACATGGGTACCAGCGAGTCTTAACCCAGTCAATTCTCTGCATAAGAGATAGTGGCAGAAAGAGGAGGCAAGCAGTATGTTAAAAATGTAAAGCTCCTCCTGAAACTTACGGGATCTGCAACCCGAGGGGGGAGGCTTGATGAGACAGAATGGAAAAGTATGTTGTCTAGCAAGAAAGGACTTTTACGAGATAATAATGTTTGAAAAGATGCTGAAGCATGGTATAGAACAACAAAAGAGATTAAAAGACAAATGTGGGTTGAGGAATGTTATTCTGCCACTGGTGAATATATGTACAGACCACCTCCCAATAAAATGACTCTGGCTTTGGCAGCCGCACCCGTACCGCACAGACCACCCCCATACTCTCCAGAGGGATGAACATGTGCAATCTGCCAAAATCAGAATCCATATTGGAGGGACACGTGTGCTGTGTGTGGGGCACCATGCCCACGCAAATCTACTTCCCTGTATCCAGTCCTTAATGCAGATGGTACGCCCCATGTCCCGGTGGCCATCTTACGTCAGGCCACACCTACACCTGTACCTACACCTACCGCCATTTTAAGTAAGGGCACACGTCACCGAGCAGCCATTTTAGCTCCGGTAGTATCTGGCATATACACAAATGGGGAAGAGGATGAAGATGAAGATACGGAAGATGGGATTAAGGAGGAAAAAGTATAAACCGTCCACCCTCCAAACACATCTTCACACCAAGAAACAGACACAAACAGTGAAGCAAACCCAAGAGAGAGTTCAACCGCAGCAGCTCCCTACACACCAAAAATATCTATGCTCTTTTACGTAGATGAGAGCCCGCACAGGACAGAGTCCATAAGGGGTTCAGACCACCTCCGTATTAGGCGTACAGCTCCTTACCAGATCCGGAAGGGCACCCTATGCCTTTCTACAGGAAGATCAGTTAGATACATAAGACACATGCTGCCTCATGGATAGACTTGATTGGGCTAGCAGAAATTAAAGCAGGTGACTCCTTCTGGCCCGTTATGGAACCGGCCTTGACGCCCATAAGTGGCCTACCTGAATACTATCAGTCATTATCATCGGGGCAGGACTTCCTCGATCAACTCCGGCTTTGGGCTAAGGACCGCCAGGCAGACCAAGTCTCCTCCCTGCAGGACACCATGCAGGAGAAGGGGGAGTCTGTGGAAACATTTTACCACAGACTAAATCAAATGTTTACTGATCTAGGAATTGATCTACATGACAAAGCCCATCATCAAATTTGGGTACAGGCCTTTGTGCAGGGCCTCTGAGAGCCAATACGCAAGCAATTGCAAGCCACGAGGCTAGAGTACCGAAGGCTAGATTCAGAAGTGCTCCACACAGTAGCAAAAGGAGTAGAGCTGAACCAACCAGCCAGACCCCGTACCACTCTTCTGTTCTCTTAAGACCCTTCAGACACTACAAAACCACACAGGCCTAGGGCCATCTGCTACAACTGTGGCAAAGTAGGACACCTTAAAAGAAACTGCAGATCAGCTCCACTCAAGAGGGGACCATGGCAGCAGCAGAAGCCCACCCAGGGGCTACCTGGGCCCAATCCACAATAGGACATTGGCAAGCCAGATCCACTGCACACACCACTCATACTCTTACACTCCACAAAACAGCCGAGTGGACCAACGCCTACCATCCAGTTAGAGGTTGAGGGTACACCCCTTAATTTCCTGGTGTATACTGGTGTAGCCATAAGTATAATCAGGAACATTGACTTACCCGATCCAGACTGTCTCACGGATGAAGTAGTGCCTTGTGTAGGTCTGGATGGTAACACTTGGTACACTCCAATGACCAGACCTCTTCACATTGGCCTACAACCCACACAAAGTATGCTGTCTCAACTAGTAGTCTCATTCACCTGCCCCGTCAACCTACTAGGATCAGACCTGCTATCAAAACTCCAAGCCACTATCCTGTTTCACGAGGATGGAACTGTCACTCTTACAACCCCACTCCCACCGGAGCAGTCTGCGGAAGTGTATGGTCTCTTCTAATTATAGGACACACCTGTGAATTCTGTGGACATTGAACTGATGGCACTGATCCCAGACTCGCTGTGGGCGCGCAGACCTGAAGATATTGGCAGGCTCAAAGTCCAGCCTGTGAAAGTGGAACTGAAACCAGGAGCTCTGTTGCCAAGGAAACTGCAATACCCACTCTCTATGTCACAATCTGCTGCCATCACACAACTTAAAATCTACCTGGAAAATGGAGCAATCATCCCTACCAAGTCACCGTGCAACACCCCTTTGTTTCCAGTAAAAAAGAAAACACCTAAAGGACAGCCTACAAAGTTCCGCATGGTACATGACCTGCGTGCTGTCAATGAGGCCACAGTGTTGGACACACCCATCATGCCCAACCCACACACACTACTTTCATCAATCCCACCTACCTCTCCATGGTTCACGGTGATTGACCTGGCCAATGCGTTCTTCAGTGTACCTCTACATCCTGACAGCCAGTACCTGTTTGCTTTCACACATGAGGGTCGGCAATATACTTGGACTGTGATGCCACAAGGGGCACAAAATAGCCCTTCTATGTTCACCCAAGCCATGACAACGGTCCTGGAACCCTGGAAGATGACACATCCCACTACAACCCACCTACAGTATGTGGATGACCTCCTCCTCTGTGCTGACACCCTACCAGATGCACAGACGGAGTCCATTTCCTTACTACAGTTCCTGGCCAACAATGGATGCAAGGCATCTAAAGATAAGCTGCAGTTCTGCAAGGAAAAAGTTGTGTTCTTTGGACACTGCATCTCCCACCAGACCAAGCACCTGAGTGAAGACAGGAAAACAGCTGTCAACATCAATAGTGATGAGGAGGGTACTATTATCCACAAGGATGCCATCAACCCGCTTCAGGGCGTCCATCATGTCATGGATATAGGAGGGCAATGTTTCCACAAGGGGTTTCAGGTAAAAATCTATGAACTGACATAGAAAGTCACAAATGCCCCCTATTCCGGACACGATAGGATGCCCCGGGGGGTCAAGGGCATCCTTGTGGATTTTGGGTAACAAATAAAACGTGGGTACCTTTGGAGACCTAACCATTAACTGCTGTACTTCCCACAGCAGTTGTCTATGCAGTATGACACTTTGACTAAGTTTGTGATTGAACTAGCTAAACACTTGACTAAAATACATTCTCGAGTCTTTTCATCCATCCCAGATCCTGAGGACCTAGTAGGAACTCAGCAGATCCAGCCCGGTGATTGGGTCCTAACCAAGAGGTTCAACAGACGTACCCTCGAGCCCAGATACGATGGCCCGTACCAAGTCCTGTTGACCACTGCCACAGCAGTCAAGCTTGAAGGAAAGCCCACATGGATCCACGCTTCCCACTGCAAGAAGGTGTCGGATCCAGATCCAGAGGCCAGTGGTGGCTGCCACCCTTCATCCATCTGATACTTATCCTTTATCTAGCCCCAGCAGTAGCCAGTAACCAAGGGGCCATCTCCCATGAAGAGGGGATAGTGACTTTCTGGTATAATGTCTCCACCCCCAGGGTCACATATCAATTTGACTATTGCCTCATAGTTGAATGCCCAGGCCCCATGGGACAGTTTGATATCTGGCTAGGCACTCAATTCATCTCTGTCCCCACAGCTGAAAGGGGGGAAGGGTCATACTGTGAGGATTGGAAACTTGTTGGGTGGCACACCGGGGAAAGTAAATGGGGATATCAACCAGCCCCAGCCCTGCAACTCACAGACAAATGGGGGGCCAGCCTAATCACCAGTATGACCCTGACCAAAGCCCTGTTCAAAGGCCATAGAGGCTTTCTGGGTGCAGTTCTCCCCATCCCTGCAACCCACTGTCCCAAGGAAGGATGCATAATTCTCTACCTTACTATTGAAAATCCCTCAGAAAATGACCAAGGGTTATATGTACTAGGATCAAGTACAAAGCTTGGTAGAGGGGGGAAGGTGACAAAATGGGAAAATGTTGATTGAGAAATCTTGACTCCAGGCCTATCTCTGAAAATGTAGAGATAGATAAACCAATACCAGGAGCCAAATTCCTATTAGATCTTACAGGATGGCCCTAGACATGGTCCTAGCAGAGAAAGGTGGAGTCTGCAAAATGATAGGTACTAGCTGTTGTACTTACATCCCTAACAACACTCCCCCAGATGGAAGCATAACCAGAGCACTTAAAGGCCTTACTGACCTATCAGAAGAATTAGCCCAAAATTCAGGGGTAAAGGATCAATGGGACACCTGGTTTGGGTGGTGGGATTGGTGGCAAAGTGCACTTACAAAGTTTGGAATAGCTATGTGTTTTAACTATACTAGCCTTAATTCTATGCTGCTTAGCTCCGTGCCTTAAAAAGATGATGATGAAAACCATGGAAACCACAGTGATGACCATGCATGCTGACTTCGAAGATCCCATAGACGAAAGATGCTGCTGTGAGACCATGAGAGGAATGCCATATCCACCTCGCCCGGAATATGTCTGCCTGAAGCACATGGATGAGGGAGAGACTAGGATCTGACTTCCTGTGCAAAGTCCATTAAGAGGGGGGTCCATCTACTAGAGATGGGCCGTCTCGTGTATACGGTGAAAATTAGTTAGTTAGATAGGCGCCAGATTAGGCCAGGAGGACAGATCGATAGGCTCGATGAGATTAGGGTTTTGATTCTGCATATCTCCAAAGGGGGGACTGTTAAGGAGAGTATGTATGGCATATGAAGATATACTGAAATCAAACTTATATGGACGCTTTGCTCAATATATTAGATTCATGTAGCTTTAAGGTTTTCTGATTCACTGTTATAAGACTAAATACTGTTGATTACTCTGTACCAGGATGTACCAGGATACACCTAATGTCCAGATGGACTTTAAGAAATGCTGTGTAAATCCCCTACCCTCATCAAGAGTAAATGTACCTGCACGAAGGTGAATTGATCCCCCATAAACCAAAGATAAGTAAAATGCGTGCATGGACAGATGTCAGCTTGACCCAAAGCAGCCATTAGGGTGATAACGGTACAGAAATAGACTAAAAGCAATAATCATTAGAATAATGGTACTATAGTAATAAAGATAATAACATATAACTTGTAATATCAGAGAGATTTGTGATAATTGATAAGTTGGAAAAAAACAATGATGTAATGTGCTGAGACTGCCCGATTTCTCCTATAAAAGGAGGCATTATGCAAACGAATAAATTAGGCAAGAAGCATTTGAGACATGATCCACTGTGTTTTGCGTGTTCTTTCCTCCGTGCACGTACCTTCTCTTTCAGAGAACCAATTTGGCCACAGACAATTAAGACGGGTCGCACCCTAGTGTGACAGAATTAACAGTATGTATGCAGTATGTATATAGTATGTATGTAGTATGTATGAAGTATGTATGCAGTATGTATGTAGTATGTATGTATGTAGTATGTATGTAGTATGTACTGTATGTAGTATGTATGTAGTATGTATGTAGTATGTATGAAGTATGTATGTAGTTTGTATGTATGTAGTATGTATGTATGTAGTGTATAGTATGTATGTAGTATGTATGTAGCATGTATGAAGTATGTATGTAGTATGTATGTAGTATGAATGTAGTAAGTATGTAGTATGTAGTATGTATGTAGTATGTATGTAGTATTTTTTTTTTACATTCAACACATTAGCCGGATGATGGGACTACTACTTCCCCATCATTGGCTAATGTGTCAATCACTGTCACTGTAGCAGGCATCGTGTGATGGGACTTGTAGTCCCATTGGACGATGCCTGCACACATGCACAGACCCCCGGCAGCCCACACAGACCCCCGGCAGCCCGCACAGACCCCCGTCAGGCCCACACAGACCCCCGGCAGGCCCGCGCAGACCCCCGGCAGGCCCGCACAGACCCCCGGCAGGCCCACACAGACCTTTGGCAGCCCGCACAGACCCCTGGCAGGCCCGCACAGACCCCCGGTAGCCCACACAGACCCCTGGCAGCCTGCACAGACCTCCAGCAGCCCGCACAGACCCATGTCAGGCCCGCACAGACCCCTGGCAGCCCACACAGACCCCTGGCAGGCCAGCACAGACCCCTGGCAGCCCGCACAGACCCCTGGCAGCCCACACAGACCCCCGGCAGGCCTGCTCAGACCCCTGGCAGCCCGCACAGACCCCCAGCAGCCCACACAGACCCCTGGCAGGCCCACACAGACCTCCGGCAGCCTGCACAGACCCCCGGCAGCCCGCATAGACCCCTTGCAGCCCGCACAGACCCCCGGCAGGCCCACACAGACCCCCCATGGTCACACATAGACCCCGCCCGCACACACGCAGTCTCCGCCCACGCACCGCCTACACTCCATTATAGTGCATCATTGCACTATGGGAACTTCCAATTCCGGTATCCGATATCGCAAAAGTATCGGAACTCGGTATCGGAATTCCGATGCAGCGAATATCGGCCTATACCCGATATTTGCAGTATCGGAATGCTCAACACTAGTCAGCACACAAATGGATGATAGATAAATTACCATGAACAAAGCTTGCTAGATATGGTTCTGTTCACACTTGCAGTCAGCACACAAATGGATGATGGATAAATTACCATGAACAAAGCTTGCTAGATATGGTTCTGTTCACACTTGCAGTCAGCACTCAGCACACAAATGGATGATGGATAAATCACCTGTGTGAAGAAGAGAAAAGAGGAACATCAGCTTCAATGCTATTGTCTAACTGCCAAGCACTTTATACTGTTGATCTTAATATCTGTTGCACACGCGACCCCGCATGCATGCTATCCCCAAATATAAAGTTTTAATGAAGAATCAACAACAAGTGGAACACAGTTGTGAAGCTGATTGAAATGTATTATTTTTTTGTGGAAATTCAAAAACTGAAAAGTGGGGCGTGCAATATTATTCGGCCCCTTTACTTTCAGTGCAGCAAACTCACTCCAGAAGTTCATTGTGGATCTCTGAATGATCCAATGTTGTTCTAAATGCCTAATGTTGATAAATATAATCAACTTGTGTGTAATAAAGTCTCCGTATAAATGCATCTGCTCTGTGATAGTCTCAGGGTTCTGTTTGAAGCACAGAGAGCATCATGAAGACCAAGGAAGAAAACAGGCAGTTCCTTAATACTATTGTGGAGGTTTAAAGCTGGATTTGGATACAAAATGATTTCCAAAACTTTAAACATCCAAAAGAGCACGGTGCAAGCGATCATATTGAAATGGAAGGAGTATCATACCACTGCAAATCTACCAAGACCCAGCCGTCCCTCTAAACTTTCATCTCAAACAAGGAGAAGACTGATCAGAGATGCAGCCAAGAGGCCCATGATCACTCTGGATGAACTGCAGAGATCTACAGCTGAGGTGGGACAGTCTGTCCATAGGACAACAATCAGTCGTACACTGCACAAATCTTGCCTTTATGGAAGAGTGGCAAGAAGAAAGCCATTTCTCAAAGATATCCATAAAAAGTGTCATTTAAAGCTTGCAACAAGCCACCTTGGAGACACACCAAACATGTGGAAGAAGGTGCTCTGGTCAGATGAAACTAAAATGGAACATTTTGGCAAGAATGCCAAAAGATATCTTTGGCGTAAAGGCAACACAGCTCATCACCCTGAACACACCATCCCCACTGTCAAACATGGTGGTGGCAGCATCATAGTTTGGGCATGCTTTTATTCAGCAGGGACAGAGAAGATGGTGAAAATTGAAGGGAAGTTGGATGGAGCCAAATACAGGACCATTCTTGAAGAAAACATGTTGGAGTCTGCAAAAGACCTGAGACTGGGACAGAGATTTGTCTTCCAACAAGACAATGATCCCAAACATAAAAAAAAATCTACAATGGAATGGTTCACAAATAAACGCATCCAGGTGTTAGAATGGCCAAATCTAAGTCTAGACCTCAATACAATCGAGAATCTGTGGAAAAATCTGAAAACTGCTGTTCACAAACGATCTCCATCAAACCTCACTGAGCTCTAGCTGTTTGCCAAGGAAGAATGGGCAAGAATTTCAGTTCCTCAATGTACAAAACTGATAGAGACATACCCCAAGTGACTTGCTGCAGTATTCGCAGCAATAAGTGTTGCAACAAAGTATTAAGTTAAAGGGGCCGAATAATATTGTACACCACACTTTTCAGAGCACAAAAAAACTGACATTGATCAGTAAACACACATAAAGAAATCCAGTATACTCTGCTAATATTAAAAATTACAGCTTTTATTAAATAGAACTAAACAAAGTTCATATATAAGTAACACAAGAGACAAAAATCCAAAATCATATAGCCATTATGGTCACTATTTGTTATAAATGGGGAAATACCAACACATGCCTGACCTGCTGTCCACGTTGTGTGGTGTGTCATACAATGTTAGCTCATAATCTCAATAGATATCCTAACTAGGATGTCAGTAGTACTGCCATGGGATTAAATTGAAATGTACAAAATGATAAACACTTACATGAAAGGTGGTCTGCTTTGTGTGGCTACTCCCCAAGCACCCCAACACACGTTTTGTCCCTTCGTCAGGAGATGAACCTTTCATGTAAATGTTTATCATTTTGTATATTTCATGGCTGTATGATTTTGGATTTTTTGTCACTTGTGTTACTTATATATGAACTTTGTTTAGTTCTATTTAATAAAAGCTGTAATTTTTAATATTAGCACAGTATACTGGATTTCGTTATGTGTGTTTATTTGGTATCTTTATATTTGAAGCATGATATGTGGGAAAAGGTTGAAGAGTTCAAGGGGGCCGAATACTTTCTCAAGGCACTGTAGATCTTGTTGTCAAATTCAAAGTAATTGTGGGAGAGGATGAATTTTATAAGTTTCACCACAGAATCCGCATCAGTCCCTGTGTTTTCTAGGAAGAATTTGCACACATTTAATCCATCCTGGTGTGGGATATTAGTGTACAAAGATTCCACTTCCATGGTGGCCAGGATGGTTCTTTCTGGTAGAGGACCTATTACTGATAGTTTATTCAATAGGTCAGTTGTGTCCTTAATTAAGCAGGGTGTATCCTTTACCAGAGGTTTAAGAATACCCTCTACCCATCCAGATACCTGCTCAGTAAGGGTGCCCACACATGAAATAATTGGTCGTCCCGGATTTCCAGATCCGTGGATTTTGGGAATCACGCAGAATATCCCTGTTCTTGGACTTTCTGGTATCAGATCATCGGCTCTTGTGGATTTGTCAGGCAGACAAGATACCAACTTGTTTAATTCCTTGTAATAGTCCTGTGTAGGATCCGACTCCAATTTTTTATACTAGCTTGTGTCCATAAGTTGTCTGTTTGCTTCCTTAATATATTCTGATGTGTTCATTATGACTATTGCACCTACCTTGTCAGCAGGTTTGATGATGATCTATTTGTTGGTTTTCAGAGACTGTACGGCCTTTCTCTCCTGGGCACTGATGTTGGATGCTTGTCTCCTGTTAGTATCTATAATGGTGGATTTTATCAAATGTCTGAAGAAGTCTATATATTTATCCAAATGAGGGTTGTGTCCAGGTGGAGGTGTCCAGTCTGACCTTTTCTTTGCTGTTAGGATCCCTTTTCCTTCAGTCCAGGTGAGTTTTGAATCTTCTGTATCATTGAAATATTCCCTCAGGCGCAGCCTCCTGAAAAAATGTTCCATATCACTGCAGAGTTCAGTTTTATTCAGGGTCTTATTAGGACAAAATGAGAGTCCTCTGAAAAGCACGGCCAGCTCCACTTTGTTGGGTTTATAATCTGAGAGATTAATGACACATTTAGATGCTTTTGTGTCAGGAATGGAGTAGTTGTCCAAGTTGTCAGGTTTTGGCTTTGTTTTGTATCTATTTATAAGGAGTCCTGAATTGAGGCGCAATCTGTGTAGTTTCTTTTCCTTGATATGAATCAGAAGGGTCCGTAGTTTGTTGTAGTATTGTTGTAATTTTTGCTCTGTGTCTTCTTTAAGTGCTTTCCTAAGAGTTTTGCAGACATGCAAAAGGTGATTCCTTAATCTCTCAGAAGTCCTGTGACAAAGGTTTGAATTTAACAACAAGATCTACAGTGCCTGTTAGGGTTGGCGGAACGCACCAAGTATATATATATATATATATGTATAAATAGGTGCGTTCGCAACCCGGGGTCCACCGTGCAGGAGAGGGACCTGCTGCTGGCAGGGTGGGCGGTCATAATCAAGGGTTTATAAGGGGCAGCTGTTTGGGGCTCAAGCCCTTTTTGGAAGTGCATCTGAACAGCAAGGTGGATTGCTGTTGAGGGGAGATAGAGAGAAAAAAAAAATCTATAAATCTTCAGCACAGCGAGTGTGAGCGAGCTGAGTGTGACCTGAGCGTAAGTGTGAACGGCGGTAAGTGTGTGACTTGTGATTCAGTGACTTTGGAATCAGGGAGTTTACAAGGGAGGAATTGCTTCTGTTTTTTTTTTTTTTTTTTTTAATTAATACTTTGTATTTATTTTTAATTAAAGTTTCTGTGTGGTGCAATCCCCATTAGGAAATGTGCTCCACAATTGTTAATGCCATCCAGTGCACATCTTGCCACATGTATGCAGTCCTTGACCAGCTGGTCGAGGGTGCATACTGCTGTGCGAGATGTGAGCACATTGTGCATTTGGAAGCCCAGATTTTGGATCTAAATGTGCAGCTGGCAACACTGAGATCCATAGACAATATGGAGAGGAGTCTTCTGCTCACAGAGCAGACGCTCAATGGGATAGATGAGGAGGGGGATGGTAGGATGGAGCTGCAGGACAGTGTGGCAGTTAGCTGGGTGACAGATAGAAGGCGGGGTAGAGGGAAGAGTGCCAGGGAGGCTAGTCCTGATCTGGCACACCCCAATAAGTTTGCTAAGTTGGCAGATGAGGGGGGTGCCAGTACAGGGGTAGCACTGCTGCAGCCAGGCATGTCCTCTGAAAGCCGGAAGAGTGACTGCTCCAGTAAGGAGGGAAATAGGAGAGCAGGGCAGGCCAGACAGGTGCTGGTAGTGGGGGACTCAATTATTAGGGGAACAGATAGGGCAATCTGTCACAAAGACAGGGATCGTCGAACGGTGTGCTGCCTACCTGGCGCTCGAGTCCGACACATCGCTGATCGGGTGGACAGATTACTGGGAGGGGCTGGTGAGGACCCAGCGGTCATGGTGCACATTGGCACAAATGACAAAGTTAGAGGTAGGTGGAAGGTCCTTAAAGATGATTTCAGGGAATTAGGCTGCAAGCTGAAAGCAAGGACCTCCAACGTGGTATTTTCCGAAATACTGCCTATACCACGTGCCACGCCAGAGAGGCAACGGGAGATTAGGGAGGTTAATAAGTGGCTCAAGAATTGGTGTAGGAAGGAGGGGTTTGGGTTCCTGCAGAACTGGGCCGACTTCTCAGTGGGCTACAGGCTCTACGCTAGGGACGGGCTGCACCTCAATGGGGAAGGGGCAGCTGTGCTGGGGGAGAAAATGGTTAGAAGGTTGGAGGAGTGTTTAAACTAGGGATTGGGGGGGAGGGTATTCATTTTATAGGAGGGGAAGATAGTGCAGATAGAGAGCTGGGCACAAATAAGGAAGTTGGGGGTGGCGGTGGCATGGGGGGTGGGGTTAGAACAGTTAATAATTTAAGAAAGAATAGAGGTACAGAGAGTAACATCAAGTGCATGTATACTAATGCCAGAAGCCTCGCCAACAAAATGGACGAATTAGAACTAATGTTGTTGGAGCATAATTATGACATGGTGGGGATATCTGAGACGTGGCTGGATGAGAGCCATGACTGGGCTGTTAACTTGCAGGGCTATAGCCTGTTCAGAAATGACCGTACAGATAAGCGAGGGGGAGGGGTGTGTCTATATGTAAAATCTTCCTTAAAACCCATCCTGCGTGATAATATAGGTGAATTTAATGAAAATGTGGAGTCCCTGTGGGTGGAGATAAGGGGAGGGGGAAAAAATAATAAATTACTGATAGGGGTTTGTTATAAATCTCCAAAAATAATGGAAGCAATGGAGAATATCCTCGTAAAGCAAATAGATGAAGCTGCGACTCAAGGAGAAGTCATTATTATGGGGGACTTCAACTACCCTGAAATAGATTGGGGAACAGAAACCTGCAGTTCCAGCAAAGGTAATCGGTTTTTGACAACTATGAGAGACAATTACCTTTCACAACTGGTTCAGGACCCAACAAGGAGGGGGGCACTGCTAGACCTAATAATAACCAACAGGCCAGACCGCATATCAAATATAAGGGTTGGGGGTCACTTGGGGAATAGTGATCATAAAATAATAAGTTTTCATGTAACCTTTAATAAGATGGGTAGTAGGGGGGTGACAAGGACACTAAACTTCAGGAGGGCAAATTTCCAACGGATGAGAGAGGATCTTGGTGCAATTAACTGGGACGATATCCTGAGACACAAAAATACACAAAGTAAATGGGAGACGTTTATTAGCATCTTGGATAGGACCTGTGCACAGTATATACCATATGGGAATAAACATACTAGAAATAGGAGGAAACCAATATGGCTAAATAGAGCTGTTAGGGGCGCAATAAGGAACAAAAAGAAAGCATTTAGAGAATTAAAGGAAGAAGGTAGTGAGGAGGCATTAAATAAATACAGAAAATTAAATAAATTCTGTAAAAAGCAAATCAAGGCAGCAAAGATTGAGACAGAGAGACTCATTGCCAGAGAGAGTAAAAATAATCCCAAAATATTCTTTAACTATATAAATAGTAAGAAACTAAAAAATGACAGTGTTGGCCCCCTTAAAAATAGTCTGGGTGAAATGGTGGATGAGGATGAGGAAAAAGCCAATCTGCTAAATGACTTTTTTTCATCAGTATTTACAAAAGAAAATCCCATGGCAGCCAATATGACTAGTGATAAAAATTCCCCATTAAATGTCACCTGCTTAACCCAGCAGGAAGTACAGCGGCGTCTAAAAATCACTAAAATTGACAAATCTCCGGGCCCGGATGGGATACACCCCCGAGTACTGCAGGAACTAAGTACAGTCATTGATAGACCATTATTTTTAATCTTTAAAGAGTCCATAATAACAGGGTCTGTACCACAGGACTGGCGTATAGCAAATGTGGTGCCAATATTCAAAAAAGGGGCAAAAACTGAACTCGGTAATTATAGGCCAGTAAGTTTAACCTCTACTGTGGGTAAAATCCTGGAGGGCATTCTAAGGGATGCTATACTGGAGTATCTGAAGAGGAATAACCTCATGACCCAGTATCAGCACAGGTTTACAAGGGACCGCTCATGTCAGACTAATTTGATCAGCTTCTATGAAGAGGTAAGTTCCGGACTGGACCAAGGGAACCCAGTGGACATAGTGTATATGGACTTTTCCAAAGCTTTTGATATGGTGCCACACAAAAGGTTGTTACATAAAATGAGAGTAATGGGGATAGGGGAAAATATGTGTAAGTGGGTTGAGAGCTGGCTCAGGGATAGGAAACAAAGGGTGGTTATTAATGGAGCACACTCGGACTGGGTCGCGGTTAGCAGTGGGGTACCACAGGGGTCAGTATTGGGCCCTCTTCTTTTTAACATATTTATTAATGACCTTGTAGGGGGCATTCAGAGTAGAATTTCAATATTTGCAGATGACACTAAACTCTGTAGGGTAATCAATACAGGGGAGGACAATTTTATATTACAGGATGATTTATGTAAACTAGAAACTTGGGCTGATAAATGGCAAATGAGCTTTAATGGGGATAAATGTAAGGTCATGCACTTGGGTAGAAGTAATAAGATGTATAACTATGTGCTTAATTCTAAAACTCTGGGCAAAACCATCAATGAAAAAGACCTGGGTGTATGGGTGGATGACAGACTCATATTCAGTGGCCAGTGTCAGGCAGCTGCTACAAAGGCAAATAAAATAATGGGATGTATTAAAAGAGGCATAGATGCTCATGAGGAGAACATAATTTTACCTCTATACAAGTCACTAGTTCGACCACACTTAGAATACTGTGCACAGTTCTGGTCTCCGGTGTATAAGAAAGACATAGCTGAACTAGAGCGGGTGCAGAGAAGAGCGACCAAGGTTATTAGAGGACTGGGGGGTCTGCAATACCAAGATAGGTTATTACACTTGGGGCTATTTAGTTTGGAAAAACGAAGACTAAGGGGTGATCTTATTTTAATGTATAAATATATGAGGGGACAGTACAAAGACCTTTCTGATGATCTTTTTAATCATAGACCTGAGACAGGGACAAGGGGGCATCCTCTACGTCTGGAGGAAAGAAGGTTTAAGCATAATAACAGACGCGGATTCTTTACTGTAAGAGCAGTGAGACTATGGAACTCTCTGCCGTATGATGTTGTAATGAGTGATTCATTAATTAAATTTAAGAGGGGACTGGATACCTTTCTGGAAAAGTATAATATTACAGGGTATATACACTAGATTCCTTGATAAGGCATTGATCCAGGGAACTAGTCTGATTGCCGTATGTGGAGTCGGGAAGGAATTTTTTTCCCCATGGTGGAGTTACTCTTTGCCACATGGGTTTTTTTTTGCCTTCCTCTGGATCAACATGTTAGGGCATGTTAGGTTAGGCTATGGGTTGAACTAGATGGACTTAAAGTCTTCCTTCAACCTCAATAACTATGTAACTATGTAACTATGTAAATGGCGGCACTATTTGGCTGTATAAGCGAACTCTGTTAACTCCACAGAGTCGCTAGAAATAAGATGCTGTGTCCTGTTAGCATCACAGGGGAACAGACCTAACTGCTGAGCTGATGGCAGTCAGTGGTCAAGCACCCAGAAAAGCACACAAACACTCCTCACCGGAGGTGCCGGTATTCTAGGGGCTTATTTCAGCCGGGTCCCTGAATAAATACATGCAAACTCCTCAACGGAGGTGCCGGTATTCTAGGGGCTTATTTCATCCGGGTCCCTGAACACACACATACAGGCGCGACCACAAATAACAAGCTCATGACATGAGGTGATACTAATGCATGGCCGTGCAGCCATGCAAACCTTTTATAGCTGCATCAGCTTCAGGACCTTTCTAGGGAACCAATGGAAGTTGCTACAATACCTGAGCAACTTCAGGACCTTCCTAGAGGACCAATAATAGCTGCTGCAGTACATGAACATGTGACCCCTGACCTCCAATGAGAGGTCTTACCTTGGGCATGCTCAGTGTGTGCAAAGCAGGACTCAGTCCCAGAAAAGCCTGATCGCCGCTGACTAGGGTTGAGCGACTTTGACTTTTTTAGGGTCGAGTCATGTTTCGCGAAACCCGACTTTTTGAAAAGTCGAGTCGGGCGAAATCGGCCGATTACTGCGAAAAGTCGAGGATCGGCCAGAACACGAAACCCTATGCACGTCAATGGGGATTTTTTTTCTTTCTCTCTCTCTCTCTCTCTCTCTCTCTCTCCTCCGTCCCAGCCCCGAAAATTTCGTTTTACACATTGCAAATCCCTGCTGCGCACAAGCGATAAAATGATGATAGGCGTGCACGCCCCTAACCCCTATGTCATCACTCTGCCCACACTCCTTCATTGGCTGAAAAAATGGTGCTAAACGCGTCATGCGAAACGCGACTTTGGCGCCAAGATCGCGTACCGCATGGCCGACCCCACACAGGGATCGGGTCGGGTTTCATGAGACGCCGACTTTGCCAAAAGTCGGCGACTTATGAAAATGAACGATCCGTTTTGCTCAACCCTACCGCTGACCAGTGCAGGCTACAACAGCAGAGCCTGGAACCCTTTGCACAGTATAAGACTGAGTGAGATGCTGGGACTGACATCTCCACCAAGCAGGCTCCACTGCGGCTGATGTGGGATGGGAGACCACAGCAGACATGGCTCGAAATTCCTCCTGTGCAGCAGCTGGAGCTCAACTCCCAATAGTGCCTTGCGAAAGTATTCGGCCCCCTGGAGCTTTTCAACCTTTTCCCACATATCATGCTTCAAACATAAAGATACCAAATGTTAATTTTTGGTGAAGAATCAACAACAAGTGGAACACAATTGTGAAGTTGAATGAAATTTATTGGTTGCTTTAAATTTTTGTGGAAATTCAACAAGAACAGAGCCTGGAACCCTTTGCACAGTATCAGACTGAGTGAAACGCTGGGACCGACATCTCCGCTAAGCAGGCTCCACTGCGGCTGATGTGGGATGGGAGACCACAGCAGACATGGCTCGAGATTCCTCCTGTGCAGCAGCTGGAACTCAACTCCCAATAGTGCCTTGCGAAAGTATTCGGCCCCCTGGAACTTTTCAACCTTTTCCCACATATCATGCTTCAAACAGGTAAGCATACCAGATACCAAATGTTAATTTTTGGTGAAGAATCAACAACAAGTGGAACACAATTGTGAAGTTGAACAAAATTTATTGGTTGCTTTAATTTTTTGTGGAAATTCAAAAACTGAGAAGTGGGGTGTACAATATTATTCGGCCCCTTTAACTTAATACTTTGTTGCACCACTTTTTGCTGTGAATACTGCTGCAAGTCGCTGGGGGTATGTCTCTATCAGTTTTGTACATTGAGAGACTGAAATTCTTGCCCATTCTTCCTTGGCAAACAGCTCGAGCTCAGTGAGGTTTGATGGAGATCGTTTGTGAACAGCAGTTTTCAGCTCTTTCCACAGATTATCGATTGGATAGAGGTCTGGACTTTGACGTGGCCATTTTAACACCTGGATACATTTATTTGTGATCCATTCCATTGTAGATTTTGAAGACAAATTTCTGTCCCAGTCTCAGGTCTTTTGCAGACTCCAACAGGTTTTCTTCAAGAATGGTCGCGTATTTGGCTCCATCCATCTTCCCATCAATTTTAACCATCTTCCCTGCTGAACAAAAGCATGCCCAAACCATGATACTGCCACCACCATGTTTGACAGTGGGGATGGTGTGTTCAGGGTGATGAGCTGTGTTGCCTTTACGCCAAACATATCGTTTGGCATTATTGCAAAAAAGTTCGATTTTGGCTTCAACTGACCAGAGCACCTTCTTCCACATGTTTGGTGTGTCTCCAAGGTGGTTTGTTGCAAGCTTTAAAATACACTTTTTAAGGATATCTTCGAGAAAAAGCTTTCTTCTTGCCACTCTTCCATAAAGGCAAGATTTGTGCAGTGTACGACTGATTGTTGTCCTATGGACAGACTGTCCCACCCCAGCTGTAGATCTCTGCAGTTCATCCAGAGTGATCATGGGCCACTTGGCTGCATCTCTGATCAGATTTCTTCTTGTTTGAGATGAAAGTTTAGAGGGACGGCCAGATCTGGGTAGATTTGCAGTGGTATGATACTCCTTCCATTACAATATGATCGCTTGCACAGTGCTCCTTGGGATGTTTAAAGTTTTGGAAATCATTTTGTATCCAAATCCAGCTTTAAATTTCTCCACAACAGTATCACGGACCTGCCTGTTGTGTTCCTTGGTCTTCATGATGCTCTCTGTGCTTCAAACAGAACCCTGAGACTATCACAGAACAGGTGCATTTATAAGGAGACTTGTTTACAAAAAGGTGGATTATATTTATCAGCATTAGGCATCTAGATCAACATTGGATCATTCAGAGATCCACAATGAATTTCTTGAGTGCGTTTGCTGCACTGAAAGTAAAAGGGCCGTATACTATTGCATGCCCCACTTTTCAGTTTTTGAGTTTCCACAAAAATTTAAAATAATCAATAAATTCCAATCAACTTCACAATTGTGTTTCACTTGTTGTTGATTCTTCATCAAATTTTACATTTGGTATCTTTATGTTTGAAGCATGATATGTGGGAAAAGGTTGAAAAGTTCAAGGGGGTCAAATACTTTTGCAAGGCACTGTATGTACAGGAGAATGGCACAGCAATGGGAAGTAAAATGGCTCCACAGTATGCAAATCTTTTCATGGCCTTTTTGTCCTCATGTCCATCAGGCCTCTGGCCTACTACCGCTACGTTGATGACATTTTAATAATCTGGACGGAGTCTGAGCCACAGCTAAAGACGTTCCATGAACAGTTTAATCAATTTCCTCCCACCAACAACTTGACACTCAACTACTCCTGTACTGAAATTAACTTTTTGGATACGATCATTAACCCCTTTACCCCCAAGGGTGGTTTGCACGTTAATGACCGGGCCAATTTTTACAATTCTGACCACTGTCCCTTTATGAGGTTATAACTCTGGAACGCTTCAACGGATCCCAGGGATTCTGACACTGTTTTCTCATGACATATTGTACTTCATGATAGTTATAAAATGTCTTTGATATTACCTGCGTTTATTTGTGAAAAAAATGGAAATTTGGCGAAAATTTTGAACATTTTGCAATTTTCCAACTTTGAATTTTTATGCAACTAAATCACAGAGATATGTCACACAAAATACTTAATAAGTAACATTTCCCACATGTCTACTTTACATCAGCACAATTTTGGAACCAATTTTTTTTTTGTTAGGGAATTCTAAGGATTAAAAGTTGACCAGCAATTTCTTATTTTTACAACGGCATTTTTTTTTAGGGACCATATTTCATTTGACTTCATTTTGAGGGGTCCTATATGATAGAAAATAACCAAGTGTGACACCATTCTAAAAACTGCAACCCTCAAGGTGCTCAAAACCACATTCAAGAAGTTTATTAACCCTTCAGGTGTTTCACAGGAATTTTTGGAATGTTTAAATAAAAATGAACATTTAACTTTTTTTCACAAAAAATTTACTTCAGCTCCAATTTGTTTTATTTTATCAAGGGTAACAGGAGAAAATGGACCGTAAAAGTTGTTGTACAATTTGTCCTGAGTACGCAGATACCCCATATGTGGGGGTAAACCACTGTTTGGGCGCATGGTAGAGCTCGGAAGCAAAGCAGCGCCATTTGACTTTTCAATGCAAAATTGACAGGAATTGAGATGGGACGCCATGTTGCGTTTGAAGAGCCCCTGATGTGCCTAAACATTGAATCCCCCAACAAATGACAGCAATTTGGAAAGTAGACCCCCTAAGGAACTTATCTAGATGTGTGGTGAGCACTTTGACCCATTAAGTGATTCACAGAAGTTTATAATGCAGAGCCGTAAAAATAAAAAATCATATTTTTCACCAAAATGATCTTTTCACCCCAAATTTTTTTATTTTCCCAAGGGTAAGAGAAGAAATTGGACCCAAAAAGTTGTTGTACAATTTGTCGTGAGTACGCCGATACCCCGTATGTGGGGGTAAACCACTGTTTGGGCACATGGTAGAGATCGGAAGGGAAGGAGCGCCGTTTGACTTTTCAATGCAAAATTGACAGGAATTGAGATGGGGCGCCATGTTGCGTTTGGAGAGCCCCTGATGTGTCTAAACATTGAAACCCCCCACAAGTGACACCATTTTGGAAAGTAGACCCCCTAAGGAACTCAACTAGATGTGTTGTGAGAGCTTTGAACCCCCAAGTGTTTCACTACAGTTCATAACGCAGAGCCGTGAAAATAAAAATCATTTTGTTTCCACAAAAAATATTTTTTAGCCCCCAGTTTTGTATCTTTCCAAGGGTAAGAGTTGAAATTAGACCCCAAATGTTGTTGAGCAATTTGTCCTGAGTACGCTGATACCCCATATGTGGGGGAACCACTATTTGAGCGCATGGCAGAGCTCAGAAGGGAAGGAGCGTCATTTGGAATGCAGACTTAGATGGATTGGTCTGCAGGCGTCACATTGCGTTTGCAGAGCCCCTAATGTACCTAAACAGTAGAAACCCCCCACAAGTGACCCCATATTGGAAACTAGACCACCAAGGAACTTATCTAGATGTGTTGTGAGAACTTTGAACCCCCAAGTGTTTCACTACAGTTTATAACGCAGAGCCATGAAAATAAAAAATCTTTTTTTTCCACAAAAATTATATTTTAGCCCCCAGTTTTGTATTTTCCCAAGGGTAACAGGAGAAATTGGACTCTAAAAGTTGTTGTCCAATGTGTCCTGAGTATGCTGATACCCCATATGTTGGGGTAAACCCCTGTTTGGGCGCACGGGAGAGCTCGGAAGGGAAGGAGCACTGTTTTACTTTTTCAACGCAGAATTGGCTGGAATTGAGATCGGACGCCATGTCGCGTTTGGAGAGCCCCTGATTTGCCTAAACAGTGAAAACTCCCCAATTATAACTGAAACCCTAATCCAAACACATCCCTAACCCTAATCCCAAAGGTAACCCTAACCACACCCCTAACCTTGACACACCCCTAACTCTAATCCCAACCCTAATCCCAACCGTAAATGCAATCCAAACCCAAACCCTAACATTAGCCCCAACCCTAACCCTAACTTTAGCCCCAACCCTAACTGTAGCCTTAACCCTAGCCCTAACCCTAACCCTAGCCCTAACCCTAACCCTAGCCCTATCCCTAACCCTAGCCCTAACACTAGTCCTAACCCTAGCCCTAACCCTAACCCTAATGGGAAAATGGAAATAAATACATTTTTTTAATTTTTTAATTTTTTGCTAACTAAGGGGGTGATGAAGGGGGGTTTGATTTACTTTTATAGCATTTTTATAGCGGATTTTTATGATTGGCAGCTGTCACACACTGAAAGACGCTTTTTATTGCAAAAAATATTTTTTGCGTTACCACATTTTGAGAGCTATAATTTTTCCATATTTTGGTCCACAGAGTCATGTGAGGTCTTGTTTTTTGCGGGAAGAGATGACATTTTTATTTGTAACATTTTAGGGCACGTGACATTTTTTGATCGCTTTTTATTCCGATTTTTGTGAGGCAGAATGACCAAAAACCAGCTATTCATGAATTTCTTTTGGGGGAGGCGTTTATATTGTTCTGTGTAAAATGGATAAAGCAGTTTTATTCTTCGGGTCAGTACGATTACAGCGATATGTCATTTATATCATTTTTTGATGTTTTGATGCTTTTATACAATAAAAACTATTTTATAGAAAAAATAAATATTTTTTATCACTTTATTCTGAGGACTATAACTTTTTTATTTTTTCTTTGATGATGCTGTTTGGTGGCTCGTTTTTTTGCTGGACAAGATGACGTTTTCAGCAGTACCACGGTTATTTATATCCGTCTTTTTGATCACGTGTTATTCCACTTTTTATTTGGCGGTATGATAATAAAGCGTTTTTTGCCTCGTTTTTTTTTATGGTGTTCACTGAAGGGGTTAACTAGTGGAACAGTTTTATAGGTCGGGTCACTACAGATGCGGCGATACTAAATATGGGTACATTTATTGTTTTTTTATTTAGATAATGAAATGTATTTGTAGGAACAATATTTTTTTTTTGCATTTTTTTTGGATTTTTTTTTTTTTACAGACGTGAAAATTTTTTTTTTACACTATAACATTGCCCCAGGAGGGCATGATGTTATAGTGTAAGATTGCCAATCTGACACTTTGCTGTGCACTGTGTTAGATCGGCGATCTGATGTGCACAGCTCCTGGAGGCTTCCCGGCGCCTGCTCTGAGCAGGCGCAGTGAAGCCACCTCCCTTGCAGGACCTGGATGCCGTGGCCATCTTGGATCCGGGCCTGGTGCAGGGAGGAGGAGGTAAGAGACCCTTGGAGCAACGCGATTACATCGCGTTGCTACGGGGGTTTCAGGGAAGCCCGCAGGGATCCCCCTTCCTTGCGCGATGCTTCCCTATACTGCCGGCACACTGCGATCATGTTTGATCACAGCGTGCCGGGGGTTAATGTGCCAGGGGCGGTCCGTGACCACTCCTGGCACATAGTGCCGGATGTCAGCTGCGATAGTCAGCTGACACCCGGCCACGATCGGCCGCTATCCCCCCGTGAATGCGGCCAATCGCGCTGGACGTACTATCCCGTCGGTGGTCATACGGGCCCAACCCACCTCGACGGGATAGTACGTCCAATGTCAGAAAGTGGTTACCGTATATATTCGAGTATAAGCCGACCCGAGTATAAGCCAACCCCCCTAATTTTGCCACAAAAAACTGAGAAAACTTATTGACTCGAGTATAAGCCTAGGGTGGAAAATGCAGCAGCTACCGGTGAATTTCAAAATTAAAAATAGATGCTCCATACCGTTCATTATGGCCCCATAGATGCTCGACATAAAGCTGTGCCACATATAATGCTCTGCACCGTTCATTATGGCCCCATAGATGCTCGACATAAAGCTGTGCCACATATAATGCTCTGCACCGTTCATTATGGCCCCATAGATGCTCCACATAAAGCTGTGCCATATATAATGCTCTGCACCTTTGAATATGGCCCCATAGATAGCTGTGCCATATATAATGCTCTGCACCTTTGATTATGGCCCCATAGATAGCTGTGCCATATATAATGCTCTGCACCTTTGACCTTTGATTACGGCCCCATAGATGCTCCACATAAAGCTGTGCCGCGAGAGGCGTCAATAAGACGCCTATCCGTTATTAATCCAATAGTAAGAAAGTGTTAATAAGACACACACATTAGAAAAAAGTATTTTAGTATTCTTCATTTCACCATACTTACCATACTTTAGCACCTGCAAAAAACGTAAAATAATAAACCACATACTACCTGTCCGCCGTAGTCTAATTAATAACGAGTGTCCCACGATGATCTCCCCTATAGAACAGTGACATTGGGTGATGTCACTGCTCTATAGGACCCTCAGTGACACACTGACAGGAGACAATGGCTCCTGCAGTGTATCACTGAGGTTACCTGAGTTCAAAGTCTCACTTTATGGCAATTGCTGCCTGGGAAAGTTTCTCATACAGCAATGCCATAAAGTGAGACTAGGGACTTTTTTTTTACAGCGGCGGAGGAATACAATGTGAAAGGATACCTTCCTTCTGTCATTGTATATCTGGGTCCCCTGGAGAGCAGTTGCAACAGCTGTTGCTGCTGTTCTGCACAGGAGATCGTCGTGGGACACTCGTGGATTTCTGCAGACAGGGAGCATATTGGTTGTTTGTTTTTTTCATATTTTTTACAGATAACACTGGCTTCGGGGATCAAAATGACAAGTAATGGTGAGTATGTAATCTATGTTTAATGTACTGTATGTCTATATGTATGTCATGTATGTAATGTATGTATGTACTGTATGTAGTATGTAGTATGTATGTAGCATGTATGTAGCATGTATGTAGTATGTATGTATGTAGCATGTATGTAGCATGTATGTAGTATGTATGCAGTATGAATGTATGTAGTATGTATGTAGCATGTATGTAGCATGTATGTAGTATGTATATATGTATGCATGTAGTATGTATGTAGTATGTATGTAGTATGTAAGTATGTATGTATGTAGTATGTACGCAGTATGTATGTAGCATGTATGTATGTAGCATGTTTGTATGTAGCATGTATGTAGCATGTATGTATGTAGCATGAATGTAGCATGTATGTATGTAGCATGTATGTAGCATGTATGTATGTATGGAGTATTTTTATTTTTCTTTCATTCAACACATTAGCCGGATGATGGGACTACTACTGTCCCATCATTGGCTAATGTGTCAATCACTGTCAGTGTAGCAGGCATCGTCCGATGGGACTTGTAGTTGTAGTAGTAGACACCCCACACACCGCACAGAGACATGCCGCACAGAGACCCCGCACGCCGCACAGAGACACCACGCACGCCGCACAGAGAAACCCCGCACGCCGCACAGAGACCCCCCACGCCGCAAAGAGACCCCCCCACACCACACAGAGACCCCCCCACACCGCACAGAGACCCCCCCATGCCGCATAGAGCCCGGGCAGCCCGGCACGCCGCATAGATCCCCTGCACACCGCATACAGCCCCAGAAGGCACGTACAGATCCCTGGCAGGCCCGCACAGACCCCGCCACAGATCCCTGGCAGGCCCGCACAGACCCCGCCCGCAGACACAGACACTCAGTGTCCGCCCACTCGCCGCCCACGCACCGCCCACACTCTTTCTTCCTCCGGCACAGCATATAGAAGTACAGAAAGGGCTTATTTACGTTCCGATATTTGTGTCCCATTGACTTGCATTGGTATCGGGTATCGGTATCGGCGATATCCGATATTTTTTGGATATCGGCCGATTTAATCCGATACCGATACTTTTGAATATCGGAAGGTATCGCTCAACACTAGTATAAATATGTGATTTTTCAGAATTTCTTTTAGTCTATGCCTGATGAAGAGACATGAGTAGTCTCGAAAGCTTGCAATTTGTTACCATCTTTTCAGTTAGCCATTAAAAGGTATCAATCACTGAGGACTCTCAATTCTAAATATTATACCTACTGAGTAGGTCATGATTGGGTTTTATATTTATTTCATTCAGCAAATGTTTTGTCTGCTGAGGTTAAGGAGATAATGTAAAATATTAATTGTGTGATATTTTATCCAAGTATTTCTTCTTTACAAATAATATTCATATGTAATGCTTAAAGGGATTGTGTCATGAACAAAAGTATATTTTAGTCAACAGATCTCGGAATTAAAAATAAAGTCCACAATTCGATGTATTCAAAAAATTGTCCCTGTGCTGAGATAATCTCATAAATGTGCCTGTTCTGTGCAATGTCTGGGTCTGACCATATAGGAACATGGTCGGTTCAAACCACCACACATGTGCAGAGGAAGAAGCTAAACAATGTACAGACATTACAGCAGGGGATCACAGCTGATTCTTTCTTTTAGGTAAAATGTTATTTAACAACAGGCAATGAATTATTTTACTCACAAAAAAAATCAGCTGTGATCCCGAGCTGTAATGTCTGTATACTCTTTTGCTTCCTCCCCTACCAAGATATGCAGGATCCAACCATGTTCCTGCGCTGTTAGACAGCTATTACACAGTACACAGCAGGGACACATTTTTAAGATGATCTCTAGTGATGAGCGAACGTGTTGGTGACTACTCGGTACTCACTAGAGTATCACTGTGCTCAGGGTACTCGGCGAGCACTGAGCATTTCTAGGATTATTCAGCGGGACCTGGGGTCTCCTCCTTTTAATTTTGGCGCTTTTAGAGCCCAATCAACATGCAGGGGTTGTCTGCCATGCACTGTAATACCGCAGCCAACTTTGTTGTGGTATTACAGTGATTGGCTGGCCACAAAGCGTCATCAGGTCTATAAGAGACCTGGCACCGCCCTGCTCACCGCATTCTGCTCCGGACTCAGCTAGTGTAGGGAGAGCTGCTGCTGAGATAAGGTCAGATTCTTACTTTTATTAGTTAGTGTGGGTCTACTAGTGTTCAATCCACAAATCCTGATAAACCAACAGTCCTTTTTAGAGCTAATTCGGGGGCACATAGATTGCAGCGCTAAGTAGGCAGGGGAGTCTATGTGCACATATCCACATCAGTGCAAGGCATGCAGGCACTGTATGGGAGTATATAGAAATCTAAGGGAAATCTAAGACCAGCTTCCGCAGCTCCTACAGGCGCATAGTGGGTGCCGCCTTCCCCCAGGGCTTCTCGTGCTGCAAGCAGAGCCTCGCAGTTATCATCATCAACAGCGGCTGCTGCTGTGCTTCCAGATGGCCCTGTCACTGCGCCCCTGCTTAGAGGCATGCTGGGGGATCTTCGTACTTCCCTGCAAGAGGACATGCGCTCCATGCTGGCAGATTTAAGGGGTGATGTGGAGGAAATTGGGAACTGTACTGACCGCTTGGAGCGCAAAATGGCGGAAATGGTAGCCTCCCATAACGAACTCTGGGTGCACATGACAACCTTCACCTAATGGCTACCAAAATGCATTCCAAGACCCTGGACCTGGAGGACAGGCCTAGGAGAAACAACATTAAACTCAGGGGCATAAGAGAAGCCGTTGTGGTGGCGGATTTAAAAGGCTTTCTCCAGGACTTCATTCTTGCGGTTGTCCCACATCATGCAAAAAAAGATGTGGTAATTGACCGCATTCATCGCATTCCTAAACTGCCGAACCTGGGCCCCTCTGTCCCTAGGGATGTATTGGCTTATATTTATTTTTTTGAAGGAGGACTTCCTGCAGGCCTTGAGGGCCGGACCATCTCTGCCGGATTCCTTTGCTAACATTGCTGTGTTTCCTGACTTATCCCAGGGTACTCTAGCCCTTCGCAAAGCATTTACTCCTTTTACCTCAATTCTATGAGAAAAGGGCATTTTGTACCTCTGGGGGTTCCCCACTAAGCTCCTTATCTGTAAAGATGGCTCGGTAACTACCTGTCTAACACCTGCACAAGCGGCAAAAGTCTTGTCCAAATGGGGCCTGGCGCCTCCTGGCTCCCCCTCATCTACAGCCTCCCCAAGATCTGAAAAGACCGAGAATGGCAAGCATCACATTGATCCGGAGTGGAAGGTTGCCTGAGAATTACCGCTACAATGGTTCCTGGCTATTTTCCCGTCTTAACTGATTACTTTGTTCAAGTTTTTTCTTTTGAATAACAGATCTTATGCTAGCTATGCTTAGCTAGTAAAGCTAACTCCTTTCAATTGATATGCTCTGTGGCGGATCCCCTGGGTAGATATATTATAGTTCTGTGTCTAATAAACAATGCCCCATACACTATTGCCTCTATCTACGCCCCTAACTTTGGTCAACTAAAATTTCTTAACAATTTTTTCCAAATTCTCAGTTCTATTCAACATGGTCATAAACTAGTTGCAGGGGATTTCAATATCCCTATGTCTAAGCATCTTGACTGTTCGGTCTCATCTCACTTCAGAGGCGAGGCGGGCCCACTTATTAATTCTTACCATCATCATGACATTTGGAGATATTTGCACCGTAATGAGAGAGACTATACTTTTTTGTCGCCTCGACACGGCTCTTATAGCAGGATTGATTACGTGTTGGTGGACGACGTGGCCCTTCCCCATTACACTTCTGCAACCATAAGCAACATTACTTGGTCGGACCATGCCCCAGTTTCACTGTCTTTAAGGGATCCTCTCGCAATCAGGCCTCCCTCGCAGTGGCGCCTTAACGATCATCTTTTGGCGGATCAATCTAGTTCTCGGCTCATTGAGGATGCCCTGCAGTTTTTTGCCACTAATGATTCTGCAGACATTGCTGATGATACGTTGTGGTTTGCTCACAAGGCTGTGGCTTGTGGCCTTTTTATTAAGATGGCCGCAATAACTAAACGGAAGTACAACTTGGCCTTACAATTGGCCCTAGACGAACTAGCCCGCCTTGAAGCTGCCCATAAAGCATCTCATACTCAACAGCTTCTCTCTGAGCTTAACAACGCTCGCCTTCTGGTCCGTCAGGTGCTTCTCCATAGAGCGGAGAATGGCTTGAGGAAGGCCAAAGCCACATTTTACTCAATAGGCAATCGGGCGAGAGCTCTGTTGGCTAGACGCGTTAAAAAAAGAGAAGCTCAATCTAAAATTCCATTCCTGCTTAAGCCTGATGGTTCCCCTGTATACAACCCAATTCATATAGCTGAGGAGTTTGCCTCATACTACTACTCCCTCTACAGTGGTTAGCGCGGATCAATTGTCTTTTCTTAATGCCCCAATTATAGAGGCCGAAATCTTGCAAATAGTCAGAGAGGCTAAAAAGCGCACATCCCCGGGCCCAGATGGTTTTTCCTTTCCCTATTACGCCCAATTTTTCCCTATCCTTTCCCCTTTCCTCCTGCGATTATTTAACTACTGGTTAATGGCTGGCAATATTAAAGCCGAAGTCCTGGAAGCTTCTATAGCAACACTCCCCAAACCAGGGAAGGCTATGACCTCCCCGGGGAATTTTCACCATATTGCTCTCTTGAACTGTGACGTAAAAATTTATGCTAAAATTTGGGCTAATAGACTACAAACTGTACTTCCTTCACTCATACATCCTAATCAAGTTGGGTTTGTACCGGGTAGACAAACCAGGGATGGTACGAGGCGGCTGATTGATCTCCTAGATGTGGTGGAGAGGGGGTGTCTTCCCAGTGTATTCCTGTCACTTGACGCTGAAAAAGCATTTGACAGGGTGCACTGGGGATATATTGAACTGACTCTGCGAAAAGTTCGGCCTGACTAATCGGATTTCTTCAGCTATTATGGCTTTGTATTCTAACCCGTGTGCCTCTGTATGCTCAGCTGATTTTAAATCCGATCATTCCCTAAATCCAATGGGACACGTGTTCTAATCCCCTCGACTCCTTGAGCGCAATCACCTCAATCCTTCACCAATTCCCTGCGGTCTCCTACTATAAACTCAATTTAATTAAATCTACGATCATTCCCCTGTTTCTCCCGGTCCCTCTTCAATTACAGATCCAGGCTAATTACTCCGTCATCTGGTCCCCTCTTGGTTTTTCCTCTTTAGGCATCCAAATAATGAAATTAGCTGACATTGTCCATCTTAAGTGTGAGGCAACTCTTCTAGATATCAAAAAATGTTTAGATCAACTCTCTACCTCTTCCTTGTCATGGATGGCAAGAATTCAAACATCCAAAATGCTAGTTCTACCCAAAATTATATACTTATGTTGTTGTCTGCCCCTAACCATCCCCTTTAAATATCTATCAGCCTTTCAATTGTTCATCGACCAGTTTATATGGAACAAAAAACCTCACAGAATTAAATGCCAAATTATGTCCCTGCCATATGCTGGGGGTGGGGTGGGCACCCCTAGGGTTCAAGCTTATTATAGAGCCGCAATTTTAGATCCTTTAAAATTATGGTGCGAAGGGCATTCTCCACTTCCTTGGTTCGCAATTGAGTCATACCATGCCCCAAAGAACTCCCTTAAACTTCTACTAGAGCTTCAGCTACTCCAGGTCTCCTCGGGTGGCCCTTACCTCAAAACAATGAAAACTGCTTTGAAACTTTGGGCGGCCCTATGCCCCACTCACTTCCCATTTCTGTATCATTATGTCTCCTTGCAAGCTTTAGAACATGCGATTGACAATATCTCTCTCGCTTCTTGGAGAGCGCGTGGCCTGACGCGGGTGGCTGACCTATACGGCTCGGAGGGTCTCTTTGAATTTGCAGAATTAAGTAATCGTTACCCCTTGTCCGCCAAAGATTTTTTTATTACTTCCAAGTGCGTAGCTTTTTGAGGCCCCACAAATTGCTTGGTGTACCTTTACTTTTAATAGAATCTTCAGCCCATTGATTTTTTAGACCCTGCACCTTTTTACCTCACGGCATTTCTATTTTATATAAAGCGCTACTGACTTGTGGTGTGGCGGACAAGCTTCCCTTCATGGTTTCTTGGGAGTCTTCCCTCACATTTGTGGCTTCTCTGGATGACTGGCATAACACTATGATTCACCCCTCTAAATTTTCCTCATGCCTTGGGCATCTTGAGCACTCTAAAAAGATCCAGCTCCAATGGTATATCACTCCAGTTAGATGGGCTAAATTTCATCATGCTTCCTCTCCGCTTTGCTGGAAGGATTGCAACTCCATGGGATCTCTTGCCCATGTTTGGTGGAGCTGTCCGCGCATCCAAGTTTTTTGGCGCCAGGTTGAACCTATTATTGCTGAGGTAGTACATCTCCCTGTCGTTCTGACTGGTCCCTTGGCAGTCCTGGGTATCTCCTTGCTGGACCTCCCTTATCCCCTGCAGCCTATAGTCTCTAACATCCTGGTAGCAGCTAGACTGTGTATCGCTAAATATTGGAAATCTACTATTCCGACTAGGACCGAACTTATATCCAAAATCAACCTTCATTTCAGTTATGAATCTATTACCGCTGATTGTCTTACAAAAAAAACAAGGTTCTATCTTGATGAGATTTATGGACATTGTCGTCCTTTGCATCTCCTATTGCTTTGTCTCATAACCATTAGAATTGTTACCTCTCTGATGTTGTTCTTCATGATTATGCCCTCATGGATGTGGCGTCATGGGCTTTTGATTTATCATCTGCTATTTTATACCTCCCTTCCCTTTTTATGTACCCTTTCCCTTTCGTTTCCCTGGTTGGGAATGTTCTCTCTGTATGCCTTTTTTTTATTCAATAAAAATTTGAATGGTTAAAAAAAAATGCCTGGTCTATCTGTGGTGTCCAAGTCCTTGCTTTTCAGGCATACATTCCAGTTTTTTGTCTGCTTGGTCTATACAGTATTTTGTGGTTAAAAAAATCCAGGCCACATATTGAAAAAGTCTGTTATATCAGTCACATCACAGAGAAAAAAGCAGAGATGATTACCTGATGAAGCCTCCAAAACCCAATGTTTAGCGTAGGACCGGCAAAATGTAAGGACTCTTGACGCGGGTTGCCAGCTTACGTATTGAGGCCCCAATATAAACTAATACCTTACATACATTGATATGTGGTTTTTTTGCACTTTATCTTGCAGGGCGCAGTCGGACCAAGATGGCTCTGTAAACTGTAGGCCTCTATTCACACAGCATGCATTTTGTAGCACTGGGCAGCCCGCCTGTATGTGCGTTGGTGATGGGCTGTAAACCAGATGCTCTGCATTGCCTGTGAGAACAATGCCACATACAGACTATCATCGCTTATCTTTCTGTGCACTAATGCCAAACAGCCAACACTGGATTGAAAGTGGTTGTTTCATCTGTATTTTTTGCACCTGTTTTTTGCCATCATTAATCGGGTCCGATGCGCCCTGCTGGTGCATTTATTTGGAGGCTTCAGCAGGTAATCATCTCTGCTTTTTTTCTCTATGATTTTTTTCAATTTTCTGGAGGATTTTTAAGTCCTCTTTTTGTGTCTGTGAGCTTTTACTCAATGTTTAGCGTACGACCGGCAAAATGTAAGGACCCTTGACGTGGGTTGCCGGCTTACATATTGAGGCCCCAATATAAACTAATACCTTACATACATTGATATGTGGTTTTTTTGCACTTTATCTTGCAGGGCGCAGTCGGACCAATATGGCTCTGTAAACTGTAGGCCTCTATTCACACAGCATGCATTTTGTAGCACTGGGCGGCCCGCCTGTATGTGCGTTGGTGATGGGCTGTAAACCAGATGCTCTGCATTGCCTGTGTGAACAATGCCACATACAGACTATTATCACTTATCTTTCTATGCACTAATGCCAAACAGCCATCACTGGATTGAAAGTGGTTGTTTCATCGGTATTTTTTGCACCTGTTTTTTGCCATCATTAATCGGGTCCGATGCGCCCTGCTGGTGCATTTGTTTGGAGGCTTCAGCAGGTAATCATCTCTGCTTTTTTCTCTGTGATTTTTTTCAATTTTCTGGAGGATTTTTAAGTCCTCTTTTTGTGTCTGTGAGCTTTTACTCAGTGTTTAGCGTAGGACCGGCAAAATGTAAGGACCCTTGACGCGGGTTGCCGGCTTACGTATTGAGGCCCCAATATAAACTAATACATTACATACATTGATATGTGTTTTTTTTGCACTTTATCTTGCAGCGCGCAGTCGGACCAAGATGGCTCTGTAAACTGTAGGCCTCTATTCACACAGCATGCATTTTGTAGCACTGGGCGGCCCACCTGTATGTGCGTTGGTGATGGGCTGTAAACCAGATGCTCTGCATTGCCTGTGTGAACAATGCCACATACAGACTATTATTGCTTATCTTTCTGTGCACTAATGCCAAACAGCCAACACTGTATTGGAAGTGGTTGTTTCATCGGTATTTTTTGCACCTGTTTTTTGCCATCATTAATCGGGTCCGATGCGCCCTGCTGGTGCATTTGTTTGGAGGCTTCAGCAGGTAATCATCTCTGCTTTTTTCTCTGTGATTTTTTTCAATTTTCTGGAGGATTTTTAAGTCCTCTTTTTGTGTCTGTGAGCTTTATATCAGTCAGATGCCTGGTCTATCCAAATCCTTGCTTTTCAGGCATACATTCCACTTTTTGGCATTGTGTTAGCCTCCTTAATGACAGTAATTGTCTTTCAAAAAAATAAAAAAGGGCCACATATTGAATATTGTGTTTTTTCTGTCAGACGCCTCTTCTAGCTGTTTTTTAAAAATTGTTGCATTTGAGTGCTCCTTTAAATGAGTATTGTGTGTCTTACCCTAGTTGTTAATAAAAGTTGTTAAAAACATCTTACATTCTTGTTTAGATGCGTCATACTCCATACTGCCCTACTTAAGGCATATACTTATACATCTCATGTCCAGCGTTTGTGTTTTTCCATCACTTGTATGGTCTACTTGCATTTCCTGATTTTTAATTGTTTAAAGCTTTATATATAAATAAAATTACTTTATATTTGAGATTATTGGTGTGGGATGACTTTGTTAGTTCTTACGTCTTGTTGAGCCCATGCACTTAGTGTATGGTCATTACAAATCTAGGAGACCCCCTCCTTTGTAGTGGGACAGTTTTTTTATGAGGACCTCCTCCATGTTTTTCCAAGGGGGATTGGGGTGCATGCAAATTTGGGTCAAGGCGGCCCTTTCATTCAATGCATAAGGAAACAGTATGGCAGGACCAACTGAAGAATGTGAAGTGGGTTTTCCTGTGGCCATCCAGTACCTGGGCTCAAATGCTTATTGGGGAGCATATGACTTGGTAGCAGGCAGGCCTTGCATTCAAGGCAACATTTTTTCAAGAAGCCATCCTGTACCTCTCGTGAAAGGGGTAATGGGGTGCGTCATAATTCTTGGCTTCCCAGCCACTCACTGCATAGGCAATAACAGCATAGGAGACCCAGTGTTTAATAATGGCCCTTTAAGAATATTAATGCCGCCTGATGCCCCTCTACAAATAGGCTTTGTGACTTTAAGAGTCCCTCCTTCAGATATGAAATAAGATGTGTCTCCTTATGTGTCACATACCACATGGCCAGCTAGGGTTGTTAAATGTTACAATGACATTTCCCAGTGAATGCATTTGTATTGGTTGAAAGCAATGTTAAAGTTGAAAAACGCATCAAAAACGCTGTGTCTGAACTAAGCCTAAGTGGTGGAGGAACATTTTGGTCTGGGTTTAATTATTTTGCCTTATATGCAAGTCATTACCCTGAAAAGGATGTACCTTAACATATTTTCCAGCAAAATCCATTTGGGTTTTGTTTTTGTATGTTTTTTGGTGCACCTGTAAAAATGGCATGAAACTCTGACAACTTTGCTTACAGCTGTGACCTAGGAGTCAGAAATCCCCATGATGTTTCCATGTCATTTGAGCTGTGTTTTTATAATTATCAGACAATTTTACTCCTTAAAAAGGACCCCTGGGTGATCACGGTAAAAATGCTCTGGTTTCCTACAGACTTACATTGGGTTCATTGCTTGGGTCGAGTACCCGAGTATTCCAATTTGCTCGAACTGAGCAACGAGCACCCAAGCATTTTAGTGCTTGCCCATCACTAATCATCTCAGCACAGGAACATTTTTTAAAACATCCAATACTAGAGTTTATTTATATTCAAAGATCTTTGATTAAAATATACTTTTGTTCATGGCATAATGTCTTTAAACCTTGGGTGCTAGACAACATTTTGCAACCCTTTCAGTATGAATAACTTATGCACACTGGGCAGAATCTTAAAGCCTTTCCTGTATCCTGTGTAAGGATTGTACTCACTCAGGTGCATAGGAGGAAACAGGAGGCACATTCTCTTTAACGTCCTTGTGGGTTTATTTGCTTCATAAACCAACAAGTCAGCAACAAAAAGGTAAACACTCTGTACATCAGGCTGACACAGTATAAATATCCATAGCAGAGTTCTGCTCTCTCGGTCCTGTGGGTACACGGGCTTTGCAATGTCCAGCACTCATTCTGCATCTGAAGCCATGGACACAGAAAAGTTTCTCCCTCTCAAGACACAGACTACTCTGTAATGTCCAGCCTGGACACAAGGAAGTCTGTCCACACTGGCAGACTCCCAAACACTCACTCACATGTACCAAACACACCTCCATTGCATAGTTGTAACCACACCCAGGTACCTATCACATGGCTATTCAGGTGATCTTTTTTTAATAAAGATATAGTTCTAACAAGAATATATATATATATATATATATATATATATATATATATATATATATATATATATGTTAGGGCTGGCGGAACGCACTGAGTAAATTGAGAGATATTATTTGGTGCGTTCGCAGCCGGGGTCCACCATGCAGGAGAGGACCTGCTGCTGGCAAATGGCGGTCCTCTATGGCAGTAGAAGTGAATTCTGTTACTTCACAGAGACGCTGTGCCAGATCTCACTCTGACCCTCGGTGGCTATAGTGCCCGTGCCTGAGGATGCCCCGAGTCAGCAGCTGAGACCTTGGCAACTAAGGAACTCGGAACCCTGTTGACTTCACAAGAGTACCTAGCAACTGCCGAGCTGATGGCAGTGTGTGGCAACACAAACATACAATCTCCTCACCGGAGGAGCCGGTATTCTAGGGGCTTATTTCAGCCGGGGCTCTAAATCCACGCACACAATCTCCTCGCCGGAGGTGCCAGCATTCAAGGGGCTTATTTCAGCCGAGTCCCTGAACACACATAAATGTGACCACACTGGCACATGCACATAACTGAATCAATACTAGCGCATGGCCGTGCGGTCATGAGAGCCTTAAATAGCTGCAGCAAGTACAGGACCTTCCTAGAAGGACCAATGAGAGGCTGCTACAGAGCCTGAGCACCTTCAGGATCTTCCTGGAGGACCAATGGATTTAGCTGCAGTATCTGAACATGTGACTCTCGATCTCCACTGAGAGATCTTACTCTGGGCATGCTGAGAACGAGAAAAGCAGGACTTAGTCCCAGAAGCGTCTGCTCGCCGCTGCCCAGCACTGGCTTTAATGGCAGAAGCTGGAAAAGCAGCAGTAACCCTTTGTACAGAGTCAGACTGAGCGAGACGCTGGGACTGACATCTCTGCTGAGCAGGCTCCATTGCGGCAGGAGAAGAATGGGACACCGCAGCGGAGATGGCCCGAAATTCCCCCTGTGCAGAGGCAGGAACTCAACCACTAACATACACTCACCAGCCACTTTATTAGGTACACCATGCTAGTAACGGGTTGGACCCCCTTTTGCCTTCAGAACTGCCTCAATTCTTCGTGGCATAGATTCAACAAGGTGCTGGAAGCATTCCTCAGAGATTTTGGTCCATATTGACATGATGGCATCACACAGTTGCCGCAGATTTGTCGGCTGCACATCCCAAAGATGCTCCATACAAGGCAGGATGGATCCATGCTTTCATGTTGTTTACGCCAAATTCTGACCCTACCATCCGAATGTCGCAGCAGAAATCGAGACTCATCAGACCAAGCAACGTTTTTCCAATCTTCTACTGTCCAATTTCGATGAGCTTGGACAAATTGTAGCCTCAGTTTCCTGTTCTTAGCTGAAAGGAGTGGTACCCGGTGTGGTCTTCTGCTGCTGTAGCCCATCTGCCTCAAAGTTCAACGCACTGTGTGTTCAGAGATGCTCTTAGGCCTACCTTGGTTGTAACGGGTGGCGATTTGAGTCACTGTTGCCTTTCTATCAGCTCGAACCAGTCTGCCCATTCTCCTCTGACCTCTGGCATCAACAAGGCATTTCCGCCCACAGAACTGCCGCTCACTGGATTTTTTTTCTTTTTCGGACCATTCTCTGTAAACCCTAGAGATGGTTGTGCGTGAAAATCCCAGTAGATCAGCAGTTTCTGAAATACTCAGACCAGCCCTTCTGGCACCAACAACCATGCCACGTTCAAAGGCACTCAAATCACCTTTCTTCCCCATACTGATGCTCGGTTTGAACTGCAGGAGATTGTCTTGACCATGTCTACATGCCTAAATGCACTGAGTTGCCGCCATGTGATTGGCTGATTAGAAATTAAGTGTTAACAAGAAGTTGGACAGGTGTACCTAATAAAGTGGCCGGTGAGATATATATAATGATTAAATTCAAGATTTCCTCTTAACCATGTTTCTTAACACTCCTGGTGCCAGAAATTGGAGTATGTTGTAAAGAGTGTTGGGCTTTGTAGACAAATAATTGAAAATGTATATGATTTGACTTACTTCCGTGTTTGCATAAATACATTTGTATATCTTTTCAATAAAGGTAGAGGAGAATTGCAAATGCACAAAAAAATGGGTTATCAGCAAAAAAAAAAAAAAAAAGCTGTGCTTGCCTTGTTTTGTGAGATCTTTCCTGATCATTCTTGCATTAGAAATTCATATCATATGATGCAGTAATTAGTTTTGTAGTCACATTTGTGTCTTTTAAATCCATTTGATCTCATTCTTTATTTTGAAAGATGCTAATAAAGATTTTTTTTATGATGAGCTGAAGGGATTTATTGTGAGATATAGGAAGCTGCAGCTTTTGCATTTATTACATCTTAAAGGAACTTGCTGACAACAGAAAATGTACGGCATGTTCTGTTAGAGAACAATAGCTTCCTCAGTGCATTATCTTTTAAATACTTTTCTGTACCATGGGATGGATTGCTAAGCTTATTCTTTTCTGACAGCTTAAAGAAATCACATCATATGTAACTATTTATAACTTTAATATAATTTCATTATATATTGATATATATATAGGTAGAGAGCAGTAATCTGTATGAGCCATGTCAGGGTGCCAGCAAACAGGCCCTCAATACCACAATCAAATGCTCATTCAAATTGTAACAAAGAAGAAACTGAAACCATCTCATATACAGTGGTATATCTTTACCATTTCATTTTCATATATTATACAATGATTATCCAATTCTTTAAAACCACTGACATGTAAAGTAAATAACTTTAATTACCTTACAACAATGGTACTTTTCAAATGTTGGATATGCAGGGCAGAAAGTAAATTGGTAATTTATTGCATATTCTTAAAAAAGTTAGCAATGACTGATTGTTTTTCATGCATACATTCCAATTTTTGGTCTGTATAATACCCTAGGTATATACACAATCTTGGTAACAAAAAAACAAACATATATTACAGTGTGGTAGTGCCGTGACATGCCTCATCTATCTGTGGGCAAAAAGTGTGCCTTTGAGGCTTCTATTCTCATTTTTTTCCTGTGTTCTACCCTAGCTCTAAACACTAAACAATATTTTGAGCTGAATTTATGTCATACCTACATCTCATTTTTATGACATTTCCCCCTGGGGGAGTAACATTGTTTTTGTTCCAAATAAGTAACGGGCATCATAAAAACACCCTTGCACAAAAATTTAATGACTTTTGCATCACGGAATACGTTAACCCTGGTTTTCTACTGGTTGTGGATGATGAGGATAAGGATAACGAGGAGGATAACACCAAATAGACCACATCAGGAAGCGGATACCCATGTGTGGTTGTGAAGAGGTGCATGAGATTACACATCCACAAAAAAGACAATATATTTAAGGTTATGTTTCGCTGTTTTCATTCGGTGCTGTATAGCAGTCTTGCCCAATCCAGCCCTTGTTCATTTTTATGAGATTCAGCCTGTCAGCATTGTCAGTTGACAGGCGGATGCACTTATCTGTTATAATTCCACCAGCAGTACTAAAAACCCGCTCTGAGAGAATGCTAGCAGCAGGGCAGGCCAGGACCTCCAAGGCGTAGAGAACCAGTTCATGCCATGTATCCAGTTTGGATACCCAATAATTAAAAGGCGTAGAGGAATCCCAGAGGACGTTTGTACGATCTGCAAAGTACTCCCTCAGCATCTTCCCAAACATTGCACTTCTTGTGACAGCACCCCTTACCTCTGTGCCAGCACAATGGGAGAAAACTGTCCCTGAACTTTGCCATTGTTCCGCTGCCTGAACTGGATTGCAATTCTGTCTCCCTCGCTTGGGCTCCTTGGTTGTACAACAAACTCTGACGTCTGCTGCCATCGTTCTCACATGGGACTTTTTTCAGTAATTCTGCTACAAGGGCCCACTTGTACAGCAACATTTTAGTACTCCTGTCTGCCTCTGGAAGATGAAATTGAAAGTTCTCCTTGCAGCATGGGTCTAGAAGTGTCACCAACCAGTAATGATTGTCAACAAAAATTTTAATAAAGCATGGGTCACGGGAAACACAGCGGAACATAAAGTCAGCCATGCGTGCCAGACTGCTAACAGGCAAGACTCGCGTGTCCTCACGAATATGACTACTGACTATGCTGTCCTCCTCCTCCCTGTCCTTAGGCCATCCCAGCTGAACAGACGGTATGACAGCTGTCTTTGTAGTAACGTCTATAGTGCATGAAAGTAGCTCCTGTTCTACCTCCTCCTCCTCCTTCTCATTGTCTACCAATCCACATTGAGACGACATAAGGCTGGCTGAGCGTAATCACCTTGTATGGTTGCTTGCTGCATGTCCTCGTGCTCTGCCTGCAATGCATCCTCTTTAATTGTGTGCAGAGAGGCTTTCAGAATGCTTCGAAGCGGGATGGTGATGCTAATTATGGCGTCATCACTGCTCACCATCTTGGTGCAGTCCTCAAAGTTTTGGAGGATGGTACATATGTCCACTTCTGAGGTGTTATGTGTGGAGTCTGAACTGATTATTGATGGCCTTGTTGATGCTGGTAGTCAACAACTGCCATCTTCTGCTCACAAATCCTATCCAACATATGCAGTGTAGAGTGGCAACATTACACACCAGTCGGTGAGCCGGAAACTGCAAACACTGAAGCACGGCAAGGGCAGCTGAAGCTGTAGCTGACTTTCCAAAATGGGCAGACAGACGGCGTACTTTCACTAGCAGATCCGGCAGCTCCGGGTAGCTTTTGAGAAAACGTTGAACCACGAGGTTAAGCACATGGGCCAGGCAAAGGTACGTGTGTGAGCTCACCTTGCCTCAGAGCCGCCACCACGTTTTGTCTATCCTCACACATGATGATGCCTGGCTGTAGGTTCGGCGGTGTCAGCAAAAAATCTGACTGTTCTTTCAGCGCTGTCCACAACTCTTCAGCATTGTGCGGTTTGTCACATAAGCAGACTAGCTTCAGCTCAGCCTGTTGCTGCTTGGCTGAGGCAGTGCTGCAGTGCTTCCAGCTTCTGACTGATGCGTTCATTTCAGAGATGGAGGCTGAAGAGGAGGAAGTGCAGGAGCTGTAGACTGTGGGGGCAACCCTGATTGCCGTAGGGCCCACAATCCTCTGTGTAGGGAGGATTCTGTTATGGCTGTGACCATAAACGCAGCCGAGCCGATGACGACATGGGCAAGCGTCCCAAATGGGAATGTGATGTGGACCCACTGGACCACATAGAGTAACCTGGACCTACCCAGACGGGGTTAGCACCGCATAACAGGCTGAGCACAGCATAGTAAGGGCTCAGCATAAACACCAGATTCCATCTTAAAAAGATGAGTGCAGGAAGTTCAGTCACTTGGTACGGGGTGTCAGACACAAAAGGACTTCAGGAACATAACAGAGGACACAGTTCAGACAGGGTCAGGTACTGGATATGCAGCCTCCAGGATAGGCGGGTCTGGGTACTCTGCCCTCAGATTAGGCGGAAAAACAAAACACAAACAGATCTGGATATGCAGCCTCCAGGATAGGCGAGTCTGGGTACTCTGCCCCCAGATCAGGCGGAAAAACAAAACACAAACAGATCTGGATATGCAGCCTCCAGGATAGGCAGATCTGGGTACTCTGTCCACAGAACAGGTGGAAAACAGGTATCAGCTCTCCCAGAACATACTGCAGACAGAATGGGAGCTGGGTACCTAACTCATAAGGCAAGACAAAGAAACACAATGCAATGCCATGGCAATGCCCAACAGGAAAGAGGCAGTTTATATAGGATCTGCCCCTCAGCAATAGGCTGAGGAAGCAACACAGGTGCACACTCAAACCTTAATAAAAGCAGGGTAGGTGTGGCCGCGCGCACCCTAAGCACAAACAGAAACCATTACAGCACAGACAGCACAGGAACTGTGGCTTAGGGCACCTGGCAGTGACTGCTAGCCTGAACACACGTGGAAAGTCATGCACCAGCTGCAGAGGACCTTGCAAGCCATGAATAGCTTCCACAGTGGCAGCCAGGGACCGCACATGCGAGTGGTCATGCATCAGAGCAAAGACATCAAAGCACATGTGTAGCTACGCAGCAGCACAGGGAACTGAGCCGCATCCATACAGGTAACAGACTACAGTATCCCTGCAAGATAGGGGGAGAGGAGAAAGGGTTAAAGCAGATACATGCAAAAGTAACGCTGTAGAAACAAGGTATAAACCAAGTGGCGTTACAGATGTGTTCCATCCCAAGGTCCGACTGTGTCCCTGCTTCTACCATGCTAACCCAGTGTGTCGTCAGTGAGATGTACTGTCCCTGACCGCAAGCACTTGTCCACGTGTCTGATGTTAGGTGGACTTTCCCAGTAACAGCATTGTTGAGGGCACGGGTAAAGTTGTGGGTCACATGCTGGTGTACTGCCGGTACGGCACTCTGGGAGAAATAGTGGCGACTGGGGACTGAGTACTTTGGGATGGCCGCCACCATCAGGTTGTGGAAAGCTTCCATCTCAACGAGCCTAAAAGGCAACATTTCAAGTGCAAGCAGAGGAAAAATGATAGAATTTAGTACTATGGCCTGTGGGGCATTGGCTGGATATTTCCACTTGTGTTCCAATGACGGAGGTATACCGAGTACACCGAGCACAGTGATACTTGGGCGAGTACCAAATAGTGGCAAGCACGTTCGCTCACCACTAGCAGCAACCCTCCATCACTTGCAGCCCCTCTCCATCATTTGCAGCACCCCTCCATCATTTGCAGCCCCCTTTATCATTTTCAGCACTCCCTCCATCATTTGCAGCTTCCTTTATCATTTTCAGCACTCCTTCCATCATTTGCAGCTCCCTCCTCCAACATTTGCAGACCTCCCCTCCATCACTTGCAGCACTAATTTCATCATTTGCAGACCTCCCCATCATCACGTGCAGCACCAGTTTCATCATTTGCAGCCCCCTTTTTTCATTTTTGCACCCCTTTCATCATTTGCAGCACCCCTCAATCATTTGCATCCCCTTCCATCATTTGCAGCAACTTCTCCATCATTTGCAGCCCCCTCCAACATTTGCAGCAACCCTCCATCATTTGCAGCCCCCCTCCATCATTTGCAGTTCACCTCCATAATTTACAGCCCTTTCCTCCATCATTTGCAGCCCCCTTTATCATTTTCAGAACTCCCTCAATCATTTGCAGCTTCCTTCATCATTTTGAGCACTCCCTTCATCATTTGCAGCACCATTTTCATCATTTTCAGCCCCCTTTATCATGTGCAGCACCCCTCCATCACTTACAGCACTCCCTCCATCATTTGCAGCACCCCTCCATCATTTGCAGCCCTCATTTATCATTTGCAGCTCCCCCTCCATCATTTGCAGCAGCCACCTCCCTCATTTGCAGCACCCCTCCATCATTTGCAGCATGCCCTCCATCATTTGCAGCACCCTGTCATTTGCAGCCCCCTTTATCATTTGCAGCACCCCCTCCATTATTGGCATCCCCACCATCATTTGCAGCATGCCCTTCCATCATTGGCAGAACTCCCTCCATCATTGGCAGCCCCCTCCATCATTTGCATCACCCCTCCATCATATGCAGTCCCCCTTTATCATTTGCAACACCCCCTCAAACATTGGCAGCCCCCTCTATCATTTGCAGCCCCCTCCATATTTTGAAGCCCCTCCATAATTTGCAGCCCCCTTTATCATTCACAGCACTCCTCCATCATTTGCAGCACCCATCAATCATTTGCAGCTCCCCCTTCATCATTTGCAGCTCCCCCTCCATCATTTTAAACACACCCTCCATCATGTGCAGCCATCCTTTTTCATTTGCAGCCATCCTTTATCATTTGCAGCAGCCCTCCAACATTTGCAGCACCCCTTAATCATTTGCAGCCTTCCTTTATCATTTGTAGCATCCCGTGCATCATTGAAAGCCACACTCCATCATTTGCAGCACCCCTACTTCATTTGCAGCACCCCCTCCATCATTGGCAGCTCCCTCCATCATTTGCAGCACCCCTCCATCATTTGCTGCCTCTTTAACACTTGCAGCACCCCAGTCATCAATGGCAGCCCCTTTATCATTTGAAGCATGCCCTCCATCATTTGCAGCACCCCATCATTTGCAGCCCCTTTATCATTTGCAGCACCCCCTGCATTTTTGGCAGCCCTTTCCACCAATTGCAGCATGCCCCTCCATCATTGGCAGCACTCCCTCCATCATTGGCAGCCCCTCCATCATTTTCAGCACCCCCTCCATCATATGCAGTCCCCCTTTATCAATTGCAATACCCACTCAAACATTGGCAGGCCCCTCCATCATTTGCAGCCCCCTCCATAGTTTGCAGCCCCCTCTATCATTTCCAGCAGCCCTCCAACATTTGCAGCACCTCTTAATGATTTGCAGCCCTTCTTTATCATTTGCAGCACTCCCTCCATCATGGATAGCCCCACTCCATCATTTGCTGCATCCCTCCATCATTTACAGCACCCCTCCATCATTTGTAGTACCTTCTCCATCATTTGCAGCACACCCGCCAAAATTTGCAACCCCCCTCCATCATTGGCAGCCCCCCTCCATCACATGCAACCCTCCTCCATCAATGGCAGCTCCCCTTTCATTATTGGCAGCCGCCTTTCATCATGTTCAGACCCCCCACCATCATTTGCAGCCCCCTTAAAATCAGATATTAATATCCACTATTCGATAAACATAGTATCAGACATCATATCAGACATGTATTTCTCCAAATACATGTAGAGAAAATTACTTCATACATTCATATCAAAATGCAGCAGACATTTTATTTGTAGACGTGAAAATAGACACACTTAGAGTGCAGGAATGCAGCAGGTTATACAAAACATTTTGACCCTTCCGGTGTCTTGTTCACATTGCCACTTAGAACAGAGTGGTATGGTTTCTATTTCTATTTGTATAATAAACATTTACTTGTACAGTGATGAACTGTTTGAAGCACTGCTATGTGTAGCACAGGCGATCAGTTCATTGCAGCTTCACATCTCTGTCAAGCCAGTGAAAAGTTCAAATCACCCACTTTTTTCCCATTGACAGTAAAACAATGAAAAAATAAAAAATGCACTTATTTGGTATCACTGTGTTCAGAATGTAAGGAAAAAAATAATCAAAATGCCAGAATTACATTATATTGGCCATTGCAACATTGCAGTAAAATACAATAATGGAAGATCAAAATATCGTATCTACCTAAAAATGGTATCAATGTGGGGCATAGCCTGGCCGGACATGTGAGAGGTCATGCAGCAGAAGAGCTCCGGGGATAAATTACCTGTCAGAGGTTCCACTGGGCCCCGGTGATACAGCTTCCTGATATACCCTGGCACTTACCTGTATGTGGTGGCGAAGTGATCATGGCCAGAGGAGCAGCAAAAAAGCACCACGAGGCAGCAGCAAGAGAAGACAGGGGCATCCAAAGTGGTGCCAATGCGCCCTCAGCAGGTACAAGACCAAGAAAGCAAAAGAGGGGAGAAGCCAGCACTGCTTATGGTCAGAACGCAATACATAAGATGCACATGCACATAATAATTTCTAACTGTATTTCAAAATGAGAAATTTAGCAAACAATTGATCAATTCTTTGAGCTACCCCTCCACGTCACGGCATTCTCATAATGGCGCAGTCCTACTCTACGTTTTTTTATATTCGATGTACCATAAAGGCCTCCTAAAAAGCAAGACCACATAAATGCAAGCTGTACCTGAAGCATTTCTGAATCACTCCCATGGTGCCAGAAAGGGCAAGCACAGATAAAGATTAACCAGGTCCAGCCATAGACATTTCAGGTTTAACCCCACACTGCCCAACCAGCACCACGGATAAAGGGTGAGACAGGCTGAGATACAGGTGCACAATTAAACAGAGCCTAGGGCAGGGCAGGGCTGCTGTGTGTGTGTGTGTACAGCAGCCTATCAATCACAGTGAACACAGAAAGAATGGCGTACATAACCCAGCGTGCGCGGCAACAGTGGTGGTCAGCCACATACCAATGTAAAAGCAAAAGAGGGGAGAAGCCAGCACTGCTTGTGGTCAGAACGCAATACATAAGGTGCAGATGCACATAATAATTTCTAACTGTATTTCAAAATGAGAAATTTAGCAAATTGATCAATTCTTTGAGCTACCCCGCGACGTCACGGCATTCTCATAATGGGGCAGTCCTACTCTACGTTTTTTATATTTGCTGTGCCATAAAGGCCTCCTAAAAAGCAAGACTACATAAATGCAAGCTGTACCTGAAGCATTTCTGAATCACTCCCATGGTGCCAGAAATTGAAGTGGCGGGGTGGCTCAAAGAATTGATCAATCGTCTCCCGAGATCTCGGGATGAGATCTGAATCTGAGCATGCGCCTCCCCCAGCGGCCATTTTCCCAGAGGCCACCGCATCGCAGCAATGGAGCTGCCGGGGCCTCCGGGCTTTGAGGAAATGCCGGAGGAGCCCCGACTGACTCTGCACGAAGATACGCCGCCGCCGCCCCATAGCACAGAGCCCCTACGCTGCACGAAGAGGAGCCGCCGCCCCACAGCACAGCACCCACGCAGCACAAAGAGAAGCAGCAGCCGCCGCCTCTCCCCCGCGCGGAGACCCCACGCTGCATCTACAATGAGGTAATGGGGGATACTCCACTCACACTTTCCTGTGAGACGCCCCCTTTTCGTCATCGGGACCACTCCCCCCCACCCACCATATACACATTGGTGTCTGCACTTGGCGTACAAGACGACACCCGGCATATAAGACGACCCCCAAATTTTAAGAAGATTTTCAGGGGTTAAAAAGTCGTCTTATACGCCGGAAAATACGGTACATATTTTTTCGGATGACATAATAAATCACATAATATTTCTTTCTGGCTCTTATTCATCTTTATTAATCTAATGGTTCATTTTCAGATGTGCTAAATTCCTTTCCTCTTACAGGATATTTATCCTAATTATACACATTCAAATTAGTAAGATCACAAAGGGTTTTCCACTAAATTTCAAAGAAAAAAAGAGAAAGGGTTAACACATGCAAGATTTATACATACTTCCAAATCAGCACTTGCAAAATTTTCACATGCTTATAGTTTAACACCTTCGATTTCAGTGTCACAATAAACCATTAACTCTCTAGAGAAAGGAGAACCTCTCCTTTATTCACACTACAATATTCCCAACTGGTTGTTTAACTTTGAGATTTCTATGGATAAGGAAAACCTCCATCTATAGTGCTTTGTTCACACTATAATAACGATGAGTGCTCTGTTCACACTATGGTATCCTTCATTATTAATTTGCATTAGGAGTATCATTGGAATACAATATTCATACCATATTTAAGCTAGAACAGCACGGTGGCTCAGTGGTTAGCATTGCAGCATTGGGGTCCTGGGTTCAAATCCCACCAAGGACAACATCTGCAAGGAGTTTGTATGTTCTCCCCGTGTTTGCGAGGGTTTCCTCCGGGTACTCTGGTTTCCTCCCACATTCCAAAAACATACTGATAGGGATTCTAAATTGTGAGCCCCATTGGGACAGCGATGATAATGTGTGCAAAACTGTAAAGCGCTGCAAATATGTTAGCGCTATATAATAAAAAAAAGCACAAAAGATCAATGTTCACACAAGAGTTTCACATGCATTAAATTGATACCCTTGTACCGGCTTTTTTTCAGGATTCATTCATGCATGACTACAAAGAAAAAGAGATAAAGGGTTAACACATGCAGGATTTACACATACTTCCAAATCAGCACTTGCAAAATGTTCACATGCTTATAGGTTTACACCTTCGATTTAGGCTACTTTCACATTTCCGTCTTCTGGGCTCCGTCGCAATCCGTCGTTATGTGCAAAAAACAGAGCCTTCAAATGTGCTTGCAGGATGCGTTTTTTGCCCATAGACTTGTATAAGCGACGGATCGTGAAAGATGGGCACATGTCGCATCCGTCGTGCAACGGATGCGTCGTGTTTTGGCGGCCACGACGCGCAAAAAAAGTTCAATGTAACTTTTTTGCGCAACGTGTCCGCCATTTCCGACCGCGCATGCACGGCCAGAACTCCGCCCCCTCCTCCCCGCTCATCACAATGGGCAGCGGATGCGTTGTAAAACTTCATCCGCTGCCCACGTTGTGCTAAATTTAGCACAACGTCTGTCGGTACGTCGGGCCGACGGTTTGCGACGGTCCCGTACCTACGGATATGTGAAAGTAGCCTTAAGTGTCACAATACACCATTAATCTCTAGAGAAAGGAGAACCTCTCCCTGTAGTTCATTATTCACACTACAATATTCCCAACTGGTTATTTAAATAGATAAGGAAAACTTGCACCTATAGTGCTTTGTTCACGCTATAATAATGATGAGTGATCTGTTCACACTATGATAGCCTTCATTATTTCTTTGCACTAAGAGTATCATGGGAAAACTATATTCATACCATATTTAAGCTAGAACAACACAAAAGAGCAATGTTTACACTATAGCTTCACATGCATTAAATTAATTCCCTTTTACAGGATTTTTTTCAAGATTGCATTCATACAACCCAGTACACTCCAAATAGTTTTCCAGTATCTCCAACTAACCATTTAAACTGGGAAAACCCAATGAGTGCTATGTACACATTACAATGCTCCTCGGTGTTTATTTGCTCTGATATATCATTAAAGAACAATGACCACACAACATTTATGCTGGAATATCATGACATTTCGCACTAAAATGTTCTCCACTAATTGTTTAGACTGGAATGTCCTGGGAAGATAATATGCAGACTACAATACTCCTTTGGCCGGGGTCACACTTGCGGGTGCAATGCTAGAAACTCGCACAAGTCTCTGGCGTCAATACCCGGCACTGCCACTGGCACTTGGGATCGGAGTGTGCAGCTGCATGTATTTCTATGCAGCTGAACCCTTCCGATCCTGAATGCCGATGGCAGTGCCGGGTATTGATGCAAGAGACTCATGCAAGTTTCTAGCATTGCACCCACAAGTGTAATCACGGCCTAACTAGTTATTTGACAAGGGACATCACATAAAGGGAAACATTTATGTCCCAGTATCCTTCACCCATCATAGGTTGAGAAAGCAGTACAATATAAAAAATATAATTACTTTAAGACATGAAGGTCAGTCAGTGCGAAAAATTGGGCAAACTTTGAAAGTGTCCCCAAGTGCAGTGGCAAAAACCATCAAGTGCTACGAAGAAACTGGCTCACACGAGGACCGCCCCAGGAAAGTAAGACTAAGAGTCACCTCTGCTTCTGAGAATAAGTTTATCCAAGTCACCAGCCTCAGAAATCGCAGGTTAACAGCAGCTCAGATTAGAGACCAGGTCAATGCCACACAGAGTTCTAGCAGCAGACACATCTCTACTGTTAAGAGGAGACTTTGTGCAGCAGGCCTTCTGTGTAAAGCTGTGTAAAGCTGAAACCTAAAGAAGTGTGGAAACATATTAATGCATTGATGTTCAACAATGTCCAAGTGCAGAACCAAAAATCAGCATGAGGCTCCAAGATACACGTTTAAAGAGACCGTGAGAAGGGCAACACAATAAAAAAACTTATAATAATAGAATATATAGAGATTGAGAGTAGAAATTTGACCACTGCACAATGTACAAAAGTTTCCAAAAATTAGCCAATGGTTCTGAATCACACACACTGAAAGAGACCATAATGGGCACCTCACAATAAATTTTGCAGTTATTATAATTGCTAGAGATAGGGAATACAAGTTTCACCATTGCACAATGTACAAAGGTTTCCAAAATTTAGCCAAAGTGTCTGTATCACACTGGCTGAAAGTGACCGTAATGGGCACCTCACAATAAATGTTGCAGTTATTACAATTGGTAGAGATAGGGAGTACAAGTTTCATCGTTGCACAATGTACAAAAGTTTCCAAAAATTAGCCAAGATGTCTGTATCATACACACTGAAAGAGACCATGATGAGGACCCCACAATAAATTTTGAAGCTATTATAATTCCTAGAGATAGGGTGTACAAGTTTCACCACTGCACAATGTACAAAGGTTTACAAATTTAATAACATTACCCATGGGAGGTATACATATATGACCACCAAGTACTTGTTGCAGAAGAGAGAGGAGTAGGACTTGATTTCCAGAACAAAATGGGTTTGGATGGTAAGGCATGGAAGTTGAGACAACATACAAAAAGAAACATTTGGGGTGCATTTAGGTTGGGTTCCTCTCATTCATAGGGTTTACAAAGTCGGTGGAAATCCAGCCTTTATTCAATTTTAGAGGTGTCGGGTGTTCACCTATCCATTATGATTGCACCGGCAAACTAAAAACCTGCTCAGCAAAATCCAAGAATCCAAAAACGGAAGTTAAAGTCATATTACTTTATAAACAAATGAGCTTTATTAAATATTTAAAAACAACACATCTGTAGATTAAAAGGTATTTCTAACAAAGGAGACAACATATGCAAATATACCGCACAATACCAGTCATGTACCACAAGTCATGTAAATATGCATACATTAAAGTATATAGAGGTACAAAAAAGACCTATTTTAGTGATATTTATCCCCATTTGTGTTGCTGCAATTCTAGATACAAAAATAAATTAGTCACTCATATTGAGATATCTCAGCAGTCAACACTCCTATGGAGGTACTGAGGTGGCATACGTAATATAAAGTGCATAGTGCCCCACTCTTACCACCACATAACCTCACTCGCAAAAACACAGTTGCCTATAGGGGAGTCCTATTGCTAACCAACAAGTGTGACACTCAGATCTCAGTCTTATTGGCCCTATATACCTGTGCCTCATATGTTGGGTATAAATATTAAACACAAGTGAAATGAAATAGCGTTACATAACCTGTATGTGCGGTCCTGAACCACAACGCGCGTTTCGCGTTAGCTTCATCTGGGGGAATGTATGTTTATGTGTCAATTGCAGGGCTTTTTATAGTGGTTGTCTAATTGGGCGGACCTAGTGTGCTAATGGCGTTCATCTCGCTGGAACCGGCCACTGCGCACGCGCAGGTCGGCGTCCAGCGTCTCTTCCACAATCCCTCATCTGAACCATCAAGGCAGGGGGCGGGGTCAGTGGCGTCATAGACGCATTGCCATGGCAGCGCGGTGAACCGAATGACAGCAGATCGCGTTCACCGCTAGTAAGAATTTATAGAGAGAGGGGAGGAAGGGAGGGCGGAAGGGAGACCTATGCTTCCTAAACGGCCACAAAGTGGCAATAGCGTTCAACTGCCACCTCAGGCCACCACGCATGTGCAGGTCGGCGTCCCACATCACCGCTACACCCCCTCGTCCGACGCATCAGGACAGGAGGCGGAGTCAGTAGCGTCACGGACGCGTTGCCACGGCAGCGCGGTGATCCGATCAGCGGCGGAGACACTACCGCTGATAAGGGTACTTAAGGGGTGGCAGGTAATATAAGAGCAGGTGCCATAAACCTCGCTACAGGTACGGGGGTATATATAGTGAGATAGATATGTACATTATATTTTCTTCGTTGGATATATCTGTTACTAAGCCTGTTTAGAACAAAGTTTGTTTATCACTTTAACCGTGTTATTTAATTTTGTTATATATGCGTTCTTTTCACATAAATAGGAGTGGGTATCATCTACTCACTTAAGGGTCACGGCCCTGAGTGGGCCTTTATTTATAATAGTTTTGTATAATCTCACTTTATCTGTATTGGGAACATAGTTCCCGCTTATTTAGGGGTCACGGCCCTGTGTGGACCTTTATTTAGTATAGGTTTTGTTAGAATTTCACTCTATCTCTACTGGGAGCATGGTTCCCATTTGTTTATGGGTCACGGCCCTGTGTGGATTTTTATGCGTGGTGGGTCGGTTATAGTTTCACTTTTTCTCTATTGGAGACATTGTTCCCGGCTCACTATCACTAACTAGGTGTTCACTTTAGGGTTATTTTATGGAACTAGTAATTTCTGCGGCTTATTACATTATTCATCCAAATTTAGGCTCCCTATTGTATACAGTGGGGCAAAAAAGTATTTAGTCAGTCAGCAATAGTGCAAGTTCCACCACTTAAAAAGATGAGAGGCGTCTGTAATTTACATCATAGGTAGACCTCAACTATGGGAGACAAACTGAGAAAAAAAAATCCAGAAAATCACATTGTCTGTTTTTTTATCATTTTATTTGCATATTATGGTGGAAAATAAGTATTTGGTCAGAAACAAACAATCAAGATTTCTGGCTCTCACAGACCTGTAACTTCTTCTTTAAGAGTCTCCTCTTTCCTCCACTCATTACCTGTAGTAATGGCACCTGTTTAAACTTGTTATCAGTATAAAAAGACACCTGTGCACACCCTCAAACAGTCTGACTCCAAACTCCACTATGGTGAAGACCAAAGAGCTGTCAAAGGACACCAGAAACAAAATTGTAGCCCTGCACCCGGCTGGGAAGACTGAATCTGCAATAGCCAATCAGCTTGGAGTGAAGAAATCAACAGTGGGAGCAATAATTAGAAAATGGAAGACATTCAAGACCACTGATAATCTCCCTCGATCTGGGGCTCCACGCAAAATCCCACCCCGTGGGGTCAGAATGATCACAAGAACGGTGAGCAAAAATCCCAGAACCACGCGGGGGGACCTAGTGAATGAACTGCAGAGAGCTGGGACCAATGTAACAAGGCCTACCATAAGTAACACACTACGCCACCATGGACTCAGATCCTGCAGTGCCAGACGTGTCCCACTGCTTAAGCCAGTACATGTCCGGGCCCGTCTGAAGTTTGCTAGAGAGCATTTGGATGATCCAGAGGAGTTTTGGGAGAATGTCCTATGGTCTGATGAAACCAAACTGGAACTGTTTGGTAGAAACACAACTTGTCGTGTTAGGAGGAAAAAGAATACTGAGTTGCATCCATCAAACACCATACCTACTGTAAAGCATGGTGGTGGAAACATCATGCTTTGGGGCTGTTTCTCTGCAAAGGGGCCAGGACGACTGATCCGGGTACATGAAAGAATGAATGGGGCCATGTATCGTGAGATTTTGAGTGCAAACCTCCTTCCATCAGCAAGGGCATTGAAGATGAAACGTGGCTGGGTCTTTCAACATGACAATGATCCAAAGCACACCGCCAGGGCAACGAAGGAGTGGCTTCGTAAGAAGCATTTCAAGGTCCTGGAGTGGCCTAGCCAGTCTCCAGATCTCAACCCTATAGAAAACCTTTGGAGGGAGTTGAAAGTCCGTGTTGCCAAGCGAAAAGCCAAAAACATCACTGCTCTAGAGGAGATCTGCATGGAGGAATGGGCCAACATACCAACAACAGTGTGTGGCAACCTTGTGAAGACTTACAGAAAACGTTTGACCTCTGTCATTGCCAACAAAGGATATATTACAAAGTATTGAGATGAAATTTTGTTTCTGACCAAATACTTATTTTCCACCATAATATGCAAATAAAATGATAAAAAAACAGACAATGTGATTTTCTGGATTTTTTTTTCTCAGTTTGTCTCCCATAGTTGAGGTCTACCTATGATGTAAATTACAGACGCCTCTCATCTTTTTAAGTGGTGGAACTTGCACTATTGCTGACTGACTAAATACTTTTTTGCCCCACTGTATATACCCCCGTACCTGTAGCGAGGTTTATGGCACCTGCTCTTATATTACCTGCCTCCCCTTAAGTACCCTTATCGGCGGTAGTGTCTCCGCCGCTGATCGGATCACCGCGCTGCCGTGGCAACGCGTCCGTGATGCTACTGACTCCGCCCCCTGTCCTGACGCGTCGGACGAGGGGGTGTAGCGGTGACGTGGGACGCCGACCTGCGCGTGCGCGGTGGCCTGAGGTGGCGGTTGAACGCTATTGCCGCTTTGTGGCCGTTTAGGAAGCATAGGTCTCCCTTCCGCCCTCCCTTCCTCCCCTCTCTCTATAAATTCTTACTAGCGGTGAACACAATCTGCTGTCATTCGGTTCACCGCGCTGCCATGGCAACGCGTCTATGATGCCACTGACCCCGCCCCCTGCCTTGACGGCTCAGATGAGGGATTGTGGAAGTGACGCTGGACACCGACCTGCACGTGCGCAGTGGCCGGTTCCAGCGAGATGAACGCCATTAGCACACTAGGTCCGCCCAATTAGACAACCACTATAAAAAGCCCTGCAATTGACACATAAACATACATTCCCCCGGACGAAGCTAACGTGAAACGCGCGTTGGGGTTCAGGACCGCACATACAGGTTATGTAACGCTATTTCATTTCACTTGTGTTTAATATTTATACCCAACATATGAGGCACAGGTATATATTGCCAATATGACTGAGATCTGAGTGTCACACTTGTTGGTTAGCAATAGGACTCCCCTATAGGCAACTGTGTTTTTGCGAGTGAGGTTATGTGGTGGTAAGAGTGGGGCACTATGCACTTTATATTACGTATGCCACCTCAGTACCTCCATAGGAGTGTTGACTGCTGAGATATCTCAATATGAGTGACTAATTTATTTTTGTATCTAGAATTGCAGCAACACAAATGGGGATAAATATCACTAAAATAGGTCTTTTTTGTACCTCTATATACTTTAATGTATGCATATTTACATGACTTGTGGTACATGACTGGTATTGTGCGTTCTATTTGCATATGTTGTCTCCTTTGTTAGAAATACCTTTTAATCTATAGATGTGTTGTTTTTAAATATTTAATAAAGCTCATTTGTTTATAAAGTAATATGACTTTAACTTCCGTTTTTGGATTCTTGGATTTTGCTGACTTGATGGAAGTGTCATATATATAGGCCAGTAGTTCTATATATGAAAATAAAAGCCTGCTCAGACAACACACTTGTGGCATGACATGGCAGCACCTCCAAGGCATACAAAGAGATGTTGGGCCAAGTGTGCTGCTTAGACAACCAATAGTTAGTTAAAGGACACTGAGGAATCAGGAAGGATGCTGGTATGGTCACTTAAGTACTCCTTTAACATCTTCGTCAAATTCTCCCTCCTTGTCATAGGTACACCCACAAATAGCCCTTGCTGATGTGATAGTTTCATGAAAATGGCCCAGTTGGTGGACATTCCCCCTGAGTTGCACATGGTGTGCATGTCCAGCCTCTGTAATCCTTGTGGGTGAAAAAAGTCGGTACATCTGTCAGCAGCATTGTATGAGAGTAATCTTTTCAGTAACTCTTCAACAAAGGCTGTCTGGCATGCATGACCTGAAAATGGCATGTCGCACTCTGACATGCGAGAAATACATTTCTCCTTGTATAGTTGTTTAAGAATTGTGCACAGCCAGTATTTCATGGTGGACAAAATGTTTTTCATGCGAGGGTCTTTGGACAGGCATCTGAACATGAACTGCACCATGTGTGCACACGTTCAGTGTCCCCACCAGGATGAAAACTAACCATCCTCTCCTCCTCATAATGCCTTGCCTTCTCCTTCTCCACTTTAGGCCATCCATGCTGGACAGGCATGAAGTTGAGATTGGGAGTTCCGTCTGTAGCGCATACAAAAAATTCATGTTCTTCCTCATCCTCCTCCTTCTGTTTTTCATCATCACCCAATGTGGCCTGAGAATATTGTCTGAAGCTGGGCTATGTGGTATCAGGCAATGTAAAATCTTTCTCCATAGCCACCTGCTCTGCATTCGAAGCTTCCTCTTTGAGATTCATCTGCAAATGCTTTAACCTCTTCCCGAACTGTGACACAGCGTATGCGTCATGAAAGTCGGTGCCAATCCGACCTGTGACGCATATGCTCTGTCACAGAATGATCGATCTCCTGCTGGTCGGGTGAAAGGGTTAACTCAAATTTCACCCAACTTGCAGGGACAAGGGGAGTGGTACTTCAGTCCATGGGGGTGGCTTCGCCCCCCCATGGCTATGATCGCTCTGATTGGCTGTTGAAAGTGACGATTCACTTTCACTTTCAATCGGAGCAATTGTAATATTTCACCAATGAAAATTGGTGAAATATTACAATCCAACCATGGCCGATGCTGCAATATCATCGGCCATGGCTGGAGACTGCGATCTGCCCCCGCCACCACCATCAATCTCCTCCCCTACATCCTCCGTGCTGTCCTCTGCTACCCTCCGTCCTCTAATTCGCTCCCCTGTGGTCTAATCTCACCCCCTGTGGTCTGATCCCACCCCCGCATACTTACCAAGTCCTGGTGTCCCTACCGGTGTCCGTCCGTCTTCTCCATGGGTGCCGACATCTTCCAAAATGGCGGGCGCATGCACAGTGCGCCCGCTGAATCTGCCGGCCAGCAGATTCATTACAGGTACATTTTGATCACTATGATAGAACATATCACAATCATCAAAATAAAAAATAGTAAATAAACCGCCCCTTTATCACCCCCATAGGTAGGGACAATAATAAAAATAAAGAAAATATATTTACTTTTATTTTTCCACTAAGGTTAGGGTTAGAACTAGGGTTAGGGTTAGAAATAGGGTTAGGGTTGCAATTAGGGTTAGGGTGGCAATCAGGGTTAGGGTTGCAATTAGGGTTAGGGTTAGAATTAGGGTTAGGGTTGCAATTAGGGTCAGGGTTAGAATTAGGGTTATAATTAGGCTATGTGCACATGGTGCGGATTTGGCTGCGGATCTGCAGTGGATTGGCTGCTGTGGATTCGTAGCAGTTTTCCATCACGTTTACAGTACCATGCAAACCTATGGAAAACCAAATTCGCTGTGCCCATGGTGCGGAAAATACAGCACAGAAACGATGCGTTGTATTTACCACAGCATGTCAATTCTTTGTGCGATTCCGCAGCGTTTTACACCTGTTCCTCAATAGGAATCCGCAGGTGAAATCTGCACAAAAAACATTGGAAATCCGCCGTAAATCCGCCATTAAAAAGCAGTGCCTTTTACCTGCTGATTTTTCAAAAATGGTGCAGAAAAATCTTCCCTCAAATCCGCAACGGACTAGGGTTAGGGTTGGAATTAGAGTTAGGGTTTGAATTAGGGTTAGAGTTGGAAATAGGGTTAAGATTAGGGTTAGGGATGTATTGGGGTTAGGGTTAGACTTGTGGTTAGGGTTATGATTAGAGTTGGGAATAGGGTTAGGGGTGTGTTGGGGTTAGGATTGTGGATAGGGTTAGGGTTGGGATTAGGGTTAGGGGTGTGTTGGGGTTAGGGTTGTGATTAGGTTATGGCTAGAGTTGGAATTAGGTTTAGGGGTGTGTTGGGGTTAGTGTTGGAGTTAGAATTGAGGGGTGTCCACAGTTTAGGCACATCAGGGGTCTCCAAACTCGACATGGCACCACCATTGATTCCAGCCAATATTGCGTTCAAAAAGTCAAACGGTGCTCCCTCCCTTCAGAGCCCCGACATGCCCCCAAACAGTGGTTTCCCCAAGAATATGGGGCATAAGCATACTCAGGAAAAATTTCACAACTTTGGGGGTCTAATTTCTCCTGTAACCCTTGAGAAAAAAAATGGGGGCTAAAAAATTATTTTTGTGGAAAAAAAATGATTTTTTATTTTCACGGCTCTGCGTTATAAAATTCTGTGAAGCATTTGGCGGTTAAAAGTGCTCAGCACACATCTAGATAAGTTCCTTGGGGGGTCTAGTTTCCAAAATGGGGTCACTTGTAGGGGTTTCTGTTATGACCTGGTGGTTAAGGAGCAACACTAATATGACCTGGTGGTTAACAAGCAACATGGGACAAGCTCTGAGGAGGTGGTATCTTTACTGACCGCAGATCCTAATCCTAACACCAACACTAGTAATAGCCATGGGATGTTCCTGTCACTCCCTAGACACCTCGTCACAGCCTAAGAACTAACTACCCCTAAAGATGGAAACAGAAAGCTATCTTGCCTCAGAGAAATTCCCAAAAGGAAAGATAGCTCCCCACAAATATTGACTGTGAGTGGAGAGGGAAATGACATACACAGAAATGAAAACAGATTTTAGCAAAGGAGGCCAATACTAATCTAGATAGACAGAATAGGAAAGGATACTGTGCGGTCAGTATTAAAAACTAAAAAATCCATGCAGAGTTGACAAAAATAATCTCCACACCGACTCACGATGTGGAGGGATAAATCTGCTTCCCCAGAGCTTCCAGCTAGCCTGAATATATCATAATGACAAGCTGGACAAAAAGAAACATAACATGAGCTGAGCAATAAAGTCCAAAGCAAATGGACAACCAAAGAACTAGCAAGAACTTATCTTTTGCTTAAATGGACAGGCCATCAGAGAAATCCAAGGAGAGATCTGAATCCAACCCAGAAACATTGACAGCTGGCATGAACTGAAGACCAGAGCCAGGTTAAATAGCAAAGCCAGGAGAGACGATCAGTGAAAGCAGCTGCTACAGCTAAACTCAAGGAGCAGCAGTTCCACTCGAAACCACCAGAGGGCGCCCAAGGGCAGAACTCACAAAAGTACCATTCACAACCACAGGAGGGAGCCCAAGAACGGAATTCACAACAGGTTTCTACTGTTTAGGTACATCAGGGGCTCTGAAAACGCAACGTGGCGCCCGCAGACCAATCCATCTAAGTCTGCATTTCAAAACGTCACTACTTCCCTTCCGAGCCCCGACATGTGCCCAAACAGTGGTTCCCCCCACATGGGGTGTCAGCATATTCAGGACAAACTGGACAAAAACTTTTGGGGTCCAATTTCTCCTGCTACCCTTTGTGAAAATAAAAAATTGCAGGCTAAAAAATAATTTTTGAGGAAAGTAAAATGATTTTTATTTTCACGGCTCTGCGTTACAAACTTCTGTGAAGCACTTGGGGGTTTAAAGTGGTCACCACACATCTAGATTAGTTCCTTGGGAGGTCTTGTTTCCAAAATGGGGTCACTTTTGGGGGAGCTCCAATGTTTAGGCACACAGGGGCTCTCCAAACGTGACATGGTGTCCGCTAATGATTGGAGCTATATTTTTATTCAAAAAGTCAAATGGCGCTCCTTCCCTTCCGAGCCCTGCCGTGTGCCCATACAGTAGTTTACCCCACATGTGAGGTATTGGTGTACTCAGGAGAAAGTGCCCAAAAATTATAAGATCCATTTTATCCTGTTGCCCATGTGAAAATGAAAAAAATTGAGGCTAAAATAAATTGTTTTGTGAAAAAAAAGTACTTTTTCATTTTTACGGATCAATTTTTGAAGCACCTTTTGGTTCAAAGTGCTCACTATGCATCTAAATAAGTTGCTTGAGGGGTCTAGTTTCCAAAATGGGGTTACTTGTTGGGGAGCTTTAATGTTTAATCACACAGGGGCTCTCCAAAGACGATATGTTGTCCGCTAACCATTGGAGCTAATTTTCATTCAAAAGTCAAATGATGCTCCTTCCTTTCCAAGCCTTGCCGTGTGCCCAAACAGTGGTTTTCCCCACATGTGAGGTATCGATGTACTCAGGTGAAATTGCACAACAAATTTTAGGATCCATTTTATCCTGTTGACCATGAGAAAATGAAAAAAATTACTTTTTCATCTTTACGGATCAATTTGTGAAGCACCTGGGATTTCAAAGTGCTCACTATGCATCTTGATCAGTTCTTTGGGCGTCTAGTTTCCAAAATGGGGTCACTTGTGGGGGAGCTCCAATCTTAAGGCACACAGGGGCTCTCCAAACGCGACTTGGTGTCCTCTAAAGATTGAAGCAAATTTTTCATTCAAAAAGTCAAATGGCGCTCCTTCCCTTCCGAGCCCTGTTATGCGCCCAAACAGTGGTTCCAGCCCACATATGGGGTATCTGTGTACTGAAGACAAATTGTACAATACATTTTGCAGTCCAGTTTCTCCTTTTACCGCTGGGAAAATAAAAAAATTGTTGCTAAAAGATTATTTTTGTGACTAAAAAGTTAAATGTTCATTTTTCCTTCCATGTTGCTTCTGCTGCTTCTTGAATGTGGTTTTGAGCACCTTAAGGGGTGCAGTTTTTATAATGGTGTCACTTTTGGGTATTTTCAGCCATATAGACCCCTCAAACTGACTTCAAATGTGAGGTGGTCCCTAAAAAAAATGGTTTTGTAAATGTTGCTGTAAAAATGAGAAATTGCTGGTCAAATTTTAACCCTTATAACTTCCTAGCAAAAAAAAATTGTTTCCAAAATTGTGCTGATGTAAAGTAGACATGTGGGTAATGTTATTTATTAACTATTTTGTGTCACATAACTCTCTGATTTAACAGAATAAAAATTCAAAATTTGAAAATTGCGAAATTTTCAAAATTTTCGCAAAATTTCAATTTTTTCACAAATAAATGCAAAAATTATCTACCTAAATTTACCACTAACATGAAGCACTAGGATCTGTTGAAGCGTTCCTGAGTTATTACCTCATAAAGGGACACTGGTCAGAATTGCAAAAAATGGCCAGGTCATTAAGATCAAAATAGGCTTGGTCAGGAAGGGGTTAATAGACAGAGCAGTGGGATGGTTACGCTCACAAAAGCGTAATCAGTGCTCACCATATTGGTGCAGTACTCAAATTTTGAAGAACCTCATATATGTCAGCGATCCACACCCACTCAGCCGTTGTGGGGGCTGAGTATTATCTGATGGGCATTGAAAAACAGGAATTCAGACACGGTCTCCTACTGCTCACTAAGCCTTGCCAAAATGTGAAAGATCAAATTACAGCATGTGGGCAGATCACAAATCAGTCAGTGATGACACAAATTAAGGCGCTGTTGCAGTGAAGCCAGATCGGTGAAAGCCTGAGATGACTTTCAGAAATGGGCGCTGACATGGCGTACCTTGGCAAGTAGGTCCGGAAAGTCAGGGTATGTTTTTAAAAACTGCTGTAAAACCAAGTTCAGCATGTGGTTCATGCATGGAACGTGTACTAGCTGGGGAATAATAGGGAGGCTTCATCAGCTGAGGATGAGGAAGAGAGACAGGAACTGGCATATGAAGAGATTGAAACCCTGATGGAAGTTGGGCCCGCTATTCTTGGTGTGGGCAAGATGTGTGATGTCCCAGCATCTGACTTTGTCCCAAACTCCACCAGGTTTACCCAGAGTGCATCAAGGAAATATAGCATCCCTTTCCACAAGAACTTGTCTACATGTCTGTTGTTAGGTGGATCTTCCCTGTGACTACATTGGCAAGAGCATGGCTGATATTGTGTAACACGTGCTTATGAAACTCGGAGATGCCACACTTGGAAAAATAATGGTGGCTAGGAAATGAGTACGGTGGGGCTGACATCACCAAGAGGTTGAGGAACGACTCAGTTCCCACAAGCAAAAATGGCAACATTTCCAGGGCTAGCAATCTGGCAATGTGGGCATTTAGCATTTGGGCCTGTGGGTGGATATACTTGCTTCCTGTTAAACGTCTTGGGCAGGGACAGCTGAACGCTGCAATGGGATCATGAAATGGATGTGGTTGCCAGTTGAAAGGATTGTTTAGAAAAGGCCATTCAAAAGTTTGGGGGAGATTCACAAGGAGTGAACTGATGCTGGAGTCATTGCTTCAAGAGCCACCACACACAGACGTATCCAGGACATGGCCTACAAGTGTCACATTCCTTGTGTCAAGCCACTCATGATCAATAGACTACACCACAATAAATTTTACAGTTATTATAATTCAAGTGTTGGCTGTCTGAATTTTCCCTTGACAGCGGTGTGCACCTATCCATTATGATTGCACCGGCAAACTAAAAACCTGCTCAGACAACACACTTGTGGCATGACATGGCAGCACCTCCAAGGCATACAAGGAGATGTTGGGCCAAGTGTGCAGCTTAGACAACCAATAGTTAGCTAATGGACACTGAGGAATCAGGAAGGATGCTGGTATGGTCACTTAAGTACTCCTTTACCATCTAGGTCAACTTATCCCTCCTTGTCATAGGTACACCCACAGATAGACCTTGCTGATGTGACGGTTTCATGAAAATAGCCCAGTTGGTGGACATTTTTTCCCCCTGAGTTGCACCTGGTGTGCATATCCCTCCCCTGTAATCCTTTTAGGTGAAAAAAATCAGTACATCTGTCAGCAGCATTGTCTGAGAGTAATCTTGTCAGCAACTTTTCAACAAAGGACCTATGGCATGCATGACCTGAAAATGGCATGTCGGTCTTCAACATGCGAGAAGTAAATTTCTCCTTGTACAGTTGTTCAAGAATAGTGCACAGCCAGTATTTCATGGTGGATAAAAAAAATTTCACGTGAGGGGCTTGGGAAAGGCATCTGGACATGAACTGCACCATATGTGGCAGACAACAAAGAGTCAAACATTCAGTGTACCTATCAGGATGAACACTAACAATCCTCCCCAGCTCACAATGCCTCACCTTCTCCTCCTCCACTCCAGGCCATTCATGCTGGACAGGCATGAAGCTGAGATTGGGAGTCCTGTCTGTAGCACATCCAAAACATTCCTATTCCTCCTCATCCTCCTCCTTTTGTTCCTCATCACCACCCACTGTGGCCTGAGAATATTGTCTGAAGCTGGGCTGTGTTGTATCAGACAATGTAAAATCTTTCTCCATAGCCACCTGCTCTGCATTTATAGCTTTGTCTTTGAGATTCTGCTGCAAACACTTTAATAGACAGAGCACTGGGATGGTTACGCTCATAAAAGCGTAATCAGTGCTCACCATATTGGTGCAGTACTCAAAGTTTTGAAGAACCTCACATATGTCAGAGATCTACACCCACTCGCCAGTTGTGGGGGCTGAGTATTACTCTAATGGGCATTGAGAAGCAGGAATTCAGACACGGTCTCCTACTGCTCACTAAGCCTTGCCAAAATATGAAAGATTGAATTCCATCATGTGGGCAGATCACAAATCAGTCAGCAACGAGACAAATTAAAGCGCTGCTGCAGTGAAGCCAGATCGGTGAAAGCCTGAGATGACTTTCAGAAATAGGCACTGACATGGTGTACCTTGGCAAGTAGGTCCGGCAAGTCAGGGTATGTTTTTAAAAACTGCTGTAAAACCAAGTTCAGCATATCGGCCATGCATGGAACGTGTACCAGCTGGGGGATAATAGGGAGGCTACTTCAGCTGAGGATGAGGAGGAGAGACAGGAACTGGCATATGAAGAGAATGAAACCCTGATGGAAGTTGGGCCCGCTATTCTTGGTGTGGGCAAGATGTGTGATGTCCCAGCATCTGACTTTGTCCCAGACTCCACCAGAGTGCCGTCAGGGAAATGTAGCATCCCTTTCCACAAGAACTTGTCCACGTGTCTGTTGTTAGGTGGATGTTCCCTGTCACTACATTGACAAGAGCATGGCTGATATTGTGCAACGCATGCTTATGTAACTCGGGGACAGCACACAGGGAAAAATAGTGGTGGCTTGGAATCGAGTATGGCGGGGCTGCCACCCCAAGAGGTTGCGGAAAGACTCAGTTCCCACAAGCAAAAATGGCAACATTTCCGGGGCTAGCAATCTGGCAAAGTGGGCGTCCAGCATTTGGGCTTGTGGGTGGATATTTCTGCTTCCTGTTAAACGTCTGGGGCAGGGACAGCTGAACGCTGCACTGGGACAATGGACTGGATGTGGTTGCTGACTGTTGTGTCTGTTTAACTGCAGGTTGTGGACAGGAGGCATCAGCATCTGCTTCATGTACAATAGATTTGAAAGGCTGTAACACAGGGGAAGTGCTTACACCCTAAGACATGGATTTTGTACATAGGTGTTCTGCTCACTAACTGGGGCACTTGGCTGCAGTGTGATACTGCATGCTGGTGGTACTCATGTTGGCAGTGTTCTTGCCTCTTCTCAGCTTGTATGGAAGATGCTGCAAATTACAGTTTTGTCTGAAGGGCTGTCAGAAATAAACTGCTATACTTGGGAAAAAAAAGCTGCACCACTCCAACTTTCCGTATAGTTAAAAAACCTTTGTCCTTTATTTCTTTGAATGTGGTATGGACATGTTTACAGAGGGCCGTACGTTTGCAGAAAATCCTTGAATATCCACCATCTGAATATTTCTGGACTGAACTGTGCAAATGTGTTGGAATCCTTGAATTTGTTCCAGAAATGGAAGTATTTCTCCCAGAAAATTATTGCAATTACACACATTTTACTATACAATTATTTATTTTCTTTGTGTGTATTGATGCAGCACAAAAGATCAGAGAGAAAGAGGCAAATTGGACATAATTTCACACAAAAACCCCAAAACTGGGCCAAACAAAATTGTTGGCACTCTTAACTTAGTATTTGGTTGCATACCCTTTAGAATAAATAACTGCAATCAATCACTTCCTGTGAGCATCAACAAGCTTCTTATATCTCTCAACTTGCACATTGGACCACTCTTCTTTTGCAAACTGCTCCAGATGTCTCTTACTTGAATGGTGCCTTCTCCCAACAGCAATTTAAATTTCTCCCCACAGTTGTTCAAAGAGACCCATACTCATTGCTAGCCACTTCAGAACTCTCCAGTGCTTTGTTTCATTCAAATTCTGGGTGCTTATTCAAGTATGTTTGGGGTAATTGCCCTGCTAAAAGACCCATAACCTAGGACGTTAAGGCTGCCGTCACACTAGCAGTATTTGGTCAGTATTTTACATCAGTATTTGTAAGCCAAAACCAGGAGTGAAACAATTAGAGGAAAAGTATAATAGAAACATATGCACCACTTCTGCATCTATCACCCACTCCTGGTTTTGGCTTAAAAATACTGATGTAAAATACTGACCAAATACTGCTAGTGTGACAGCAGCCTCAGTTTTCTGGCACTGGGCACTACATTGTGACCCAAAATCCTTTGTTAATCTTCAGATCTCATGATGAATTCCAAACAGTCAAGGCATGCAGTGCCAGAGGCAGCAAAATAACCCCAAATATATTTAAACCTACAGCATATTTGACTTTAGGTACTGTGTTCTTTTCTTTGATGGTATCATTCTGTTTTCAGTAAACAGTAGAATGATTTGCTTTACCAAAAAGTTTTATAGTGGTCTCATCTGTCCATAAGATGATTTCTCTGAAGGATTTTGGCTTACTCATAAACATTTTGGCAAACTTCAGTCTAGCTTATTTATGTCTCTATGTCAGCAGTGAAGTCTTCCTGGGTCTCCAGCAATAGATTTTCATTTATTTCTAATGTCAACAGATAGTTTGCTCTGACACTGATGCACCCTGAGCCTTAAGTACAGTTTGAATTTCTTTGGAACTTGTTTGAGGGTTCTTATCCACCATCTGCATAAACTTTGTGTGGGGTGCTCAATGCTTTATATAAATGGGTTTTCTATTTTCTGAATATCCATCTCCTCAGGTTCAGCGAAAAAACAAACTGAGCTTTATATACCATCTGCTTAGTCCCGCTCCAGGTCCCTGCAATTACTCCTGGTGTCTGTTATTATCTTAGTGCTGATGGTTTGTCAATAGTGCTGTACTCAATCAATGAGGCCAGCAGCTCTGAGTTGCTAATGCTATCTACTCAGCAGACTCTGACTTGACCTTGGGATGGTGATTAAATCACTGTTGTTTTTTTAAACTGTACCTTGGTGAACTGTAGAATCCCTGTAAGGGTACCGTCACACAGTGACGTTCCAGTGATATCCATATGATATCGCTGTGTCTGACACGCAGCAGCGATCAGGGACCCTGCTGAGAATCGTACGTCATAGCAGCTCGTTTGGAACTTTCTTTCGTCGCTGGATCTCCCGCTGTCATTGCTGGATCGTTGTGTGTGACAGCGATCCAGCGATGCGTTCGCTTGTAACCAGGGTAAACATCGGGTTACTAAGCGCAGGGCCGCGCTTAGTAACCCGATGTTTACCGTGGTTACCAGCGTAAAAGTAAAAAAAAACAAACAGTACATACTTACATTCCGGTGTCTGTCCCCCAGCGTTCTGCTTCTCTGCACTGTGAGCGCTGGCCGGCCGGAAAGCGAGCACAGCGGTGACGTCACCGCTGTGCTTTCCGGCTGGCACAGACACAGTGGAAAGAAGCAGAACGCCGGGGGACAGACACCGGAATGTGAGTATGTAGTGTTTTTTTTTTTTTACTTTTACGCTGGTAACCACGGTAAACATCAGGTTACTAAGCGCGGCCCTGCGCTTGGTAACCCGATGTTTACCCTGGTTACCCGGGGCCTTCGGCATCGTTGGTCGCTGGAGAGCTGTCTGTGTGACAGCTCCCCAGCGACCACACAACCACTTACCAACGATCACGGCCAGGTCGTATCGCTGGTCGTGATCATTGGTAAATCATTATGTGAGACGGTACCCTAAGTCTAACACCAATTGAAATAAAATAGTAATATGGTAACATAGTTAGCAAGGCTGAAAAAAGACATTTGTCCATTCAGTTCAGCCTATATTCCATTAGAATAAGTCCCCAGATCTACGTCCTTCTAAATAACCTAGTAACTGTAAGATACAATATTGTTACGCTCCAGGAAGACATCCAGGCCTCTTTTGAACCCCTCAACTGAGTTTGCCATCACCACCTCCTCAGGCAAGAATTCCAGATTCTCACTGCCCTAACAGTAAAGAATCCTCTTCTAAGTTGGTGGAAATCCTTCTCTCCTCCAGATGCAGAGAATGCCCCCTTGTGATATTTCTTGGTATAAACAGATCCTCGGAGATATATTTGTATTATCCACTTATATACTTATACATGGTTATTAGATCGTCCCTCAGTTGTCTTTTTATTAGACTAAATAATCCTAATTTTGCTAATCTCTCTGGGTATTGTAGGTCCCACATCCTCTTTATTAATTTTGTTGCCCTCCTTTGTACTTGCTCTAGTTCCATTATATCCTTCCTGAGCACCAGTGCCCAAAACTGTACACAGTACTCCATATGCGGTCTAACTAGGGATTGGTACAGAGGCAGTATAATGCTCTCAGTATGTGTATCCCGACCTCTCTTAATGCACCCCATTATTCTGTTGGCCTTGGCAGCTGCTGCCTGGAACTGGCTGCTCCAGGTAAATTTATCTTTAACTAGGATCCCCAAGTCCTTCTCCAAGTCAGATTTACCCAGTGGTTTCCCATTCAGTGAGTAATGGTGATATTGACTCCTTCTTCCCATGTGTATAGCCTTACATTTATCATTGTTATACCACATCTGCCACCTTTCAGCCCAAGTTTCCAACTTATCCAAATCCATCTTTAGCAGAATATTATCTTCTTTTCTATTGACTACTTTACATAGTTTTGTATCATCTGCAAATATCGATATTTTACTGTGTAAACCTTCTACCAGATCATTAATAAATATGTTGAAGAGAATAGGTCCCAACACCGACCCCTGTGGTACCCCATTGGTCACAGCGACCCAGTTAGAGAATATACCATTTATAACCACCCTCTGCTTTCTATCACTAAGGCAGTTACTTACCCATTTACACACCTTTTTCCCCAGACCCAGCATTCTCATTTTGTGTACCAACCTCTTGTGTGGCACAGTATCAAACGCTTTAGAAAAATCAAGATATACCACGTCCAATGACTCACCTTGGTCCAGTCTATAGCTTACCTCTTCATAAAAACTGATTAGATTGGTTTGACAGGAGCGATTCCTCATGAACCCATACTGATATAGAGTTAAACAGTTATTCTCATTGAGATAATCCAGAATAACATCCCTCATAAACCCTTCAGATATTTTACAAATAATAGAGGTTAGACTTACTGGCCTATAATTTCCAGGTTCACTTTTACAGCCCTTTTTGAATATCGTTACACCATTTGCTATGCGCCAATCCTATGGAACAGACACCTAAACTATAGAGTCCCTAAATATAAGAAATAATGGTTTGTCTATTACATTACTTAGTTCTCTTAATACTCGTGGGTGTATGCCATCTGGACCTGGAGACTTGTCTCTTTTAATCTTATTTAGCCAGTTTTGCACCTCTTTTTGCGTTAGAATGATGACCCTCAATATAGAGTTTTCTTTGTCTCTCGGCATTTCACCCAGTATTTTATTTTCCACCATGAATACTGTGGAGAAGAAGGTGTTTAATATATTAGATTTTTCCTCAACATCTATAACCATTCTTTCATCACAATTTTTTAAAGGGCCTACACTTTCACTTATGATTCTTTTACTATATATAAATGAATATACTCACTGGTTTCAGCTCTCTTGTAGCAGCTTTGATACGCCATTCACAGGGTTTTTACATCAAAGCAGAATAAGGTTTATTGTCCATGAATAACATAAATAGTCTTTCCTTCAGGCCTAATGAAACAACATAAGTGTACAGCCTCACTAATCTTTTAGGTAGGAGCAGCTCCAGTAGTTTATATGTTCACCAAACACACCCTTTTTAGCTGCAGCACAACTCCATACTGCTCAGCTAACCCAGTTGCTGTAATTAGGCAGAAGTATGGGAACAACCTTTTCCAACCATTCTCCATTGGTTGGTTGCTCCTAAATCCCTGACCCCAAATCTAGACAAATTAACCATCTCAATAGCTTAGTTACTGTTACATACTTTACATCACATTGGTAGCACATATCTATGCATACGGGACCTCACCTCCTGCCTTCTTGAATTTTTTGGTCAAATTTGAGATAGCAGCCGAATTATAATTTTGGCAGATTCGCTGATCACTTTTATAAATTAAGATTATATTGCACTTAGGGCTAAACCTGTATTATTGTCTCCATAAAATTCATTTTTATCCTTGCCTTTTAACCACTTTCTGACATTGGACGTACTATCCCGTCGAGGTGGGGTGGGCCCGTATGACCACCGATGGGATAGTATGTCATATGCGATCGGCCACGCTCACGGGGGGAGCACGGCAAATCGCGGCTGGGTGTCAGCTGACTATCACAGCTGACATCCGGCACTATGTGCCAGGAGCCATCACGGACCGACCCCGGCACATTAACCCCCGGCTCACTGCGATCAAACATGATCGCAGTGTTCCGGTGGTATAAGGAAGCATTGCGCAGGGAGGGGGCTCCCTGCGGGCTTCCTTGAGACCCCCGGAGCAACGCGATGTGATCGCATTGCTCCGAGGGTATATTACCTCCTCCTCCCTGCATCAGGCCCGGATCCAAAATGGCTGCGGCATCCGGGTCCTGCAGGGAGGTGGCTTCACAGCGCCTGCTCAGAGCAGGCGCCGGGAAGCCTGGAGGAGCTGTGCACGTCAGATCGCTGATCTGACAGAGTGCTGTGCAAACTATCAGATCAGCGATCTTACACTATAACATGATGCCCCCCCGGGGCAATGTTATAGTGTAAAAAAAAAATATTCACATGAGTAAAAAAAAATTCCCCAAAAAAATAAATATTGTTCCTATAAATACATTTCTTTATCTAAATAATAAAAAAACAATAAAAGTACACATATTTAGTATCGCCGCTTTCATAACGACCCGACCTATAAAACTGTCCCACTAGGTAACCCCTTCAGTGAAAACCACAAAAAAAACTAGGCAAATACAACGCTTTATTATCATACCACCAAACAAAAAGTGGAATAACACGCAATCAAAAAGACGGATATAAATAACCATGGTACCGCTGAAAACATCATCTTGTCCTGCAAAAAACGAGCTGCCATACAGCATCATCAAAGAAAAAATAAAAAAGTTATAGTCCTCAGAATAAAGCGATGCGAAAATAATTATTTTTTCCATAAAATAGTTTTTATCGTATAAAAGCGCCAAAACATAAAAAAGATATAAATGAGGTATCGCTGTAATCATACTGACCCGAAGAATAAAACTGCTTTATCCATTTTACCAAACACAGAACGGTATAAACGCCTCCCCCAAAAGAAATTCATGAATAGCTGGTTTTTGGTCATTCTGCCTCACAAAAATCGGAATAAAAAGCGACCAAAAAATGTCACATGCCTGAATGTTACCAATAAAAACGTCAACTCATCCCGCAAAAAACAAGACCTCACATGACTCTGTGGACCAAAATATGGAAAAATTATAGCTCTCAAAATGTGGTAACGTAAAAAATATTTTTTGCAATAAAAAGCATCTTTCAGTGTGTGACGGCTGTCAATCATAAAAATCCGCTAAAAAACCCGCTGTAAAAGTAAATCAAACCCTCTTCATCACCCCCTTTGTTAGCGAAAAATTAAAAAATTTAAAAAATAGGGCTAGGGTTAGGGTTACGGTTGGGGCTAGGGTTAAGGCTACAGTTAGGGTTGGGGCTAAAGTTAGGGTTAGGGTTGGGGCTAAAGTTAGGGTTAGGGTTTGGATTACATTTACGGTTGGGAATAGGGATGGGGTTGGGGTTAGGGGTGTGTCAGGGTTAGGGGTGTGGTTAGGGTTACCATTGAGATTAGGGTTAGGGATGTGTTTGGATTAGGGTTTCAGTTATAATTGGGGGGTTTCCACTTTTTAGGCACATCGGGGGCTCTCCAAACGCAACATGGCATCTGATCTCAATTCCAGCCAATTCTGCATTGAAAAAGTAAAACAGTGCTTCTTCCCTTCCGAGCTCTCCCGTGTGCCCAAACAGGGGTTTACCCCAACATATGGGGTATCAGCATACTCAGGACACATTGGACAACAACTTTTGGGGTCCAATTTCTCCTGTTACCCTTGGGAAAATACAAAACTGGGGGCTAAAAAATAATTTTTGTGGAAACAAACTGATTTTTTATTTTCACGGCTCTGCATTATGAACTGTAGTGAAACACTTGGGGGTTCAAAGTTCTCACAACACATCTAGATAAGTTCCTTGGGGGTCTAGTCTCCAATACGGGGTCACTTGTGGGGGTTTCTACTGTTTAGGTACATTAGGGGCTATGCAAACGCAATGTGACGCCTGCAGACCAATCCATCTAAGTCTGCATTCCAAATGACACTCCTTCTCTTCCAAGCTCTGCCATGCGGTCAAACGGTGGTTTCCCCCCCACATGTGGGGTATCAGCGTACTCAGGACAAATTGGACAACAACTTTTTGGGTCTAATTTCAACTGTTACCCTTGAAAAAATACAAAACTGGGGGCTAAAAAATTATTTTTGTGGAAAAAAAATATTTTTTACTAGCACGGCTCTGCGTTATAAACTTCTGTGAATCGCTTAATGGGTCAAAATGCTCACCACACATCTAGATAAGTTCCTTAGGGGGTCTACTTTCCAAAATGGTGTCACTTATGGGGGGTTTTAATGTTTAGGCACATCAGTGGCTCTCCAAAGGCAACATGGCGTCCCATCTCAATTCCTGTCAATTTTGCATTGAAAAGTCAAATGGCGCTCCTTCGCTTCCGAGCTCTGCCATGCGCCCAAACAGTGGTTTACACCACATATGGGGTATCGGCGTACTCAGGACAAATTGTGCAACAACGTTTGCAGTCCATTTTCTCCGGTTACCCTTGGTAAAATAAAACAAATTGAAGTTGAATTAAATTTTTTGTGAAAAAAAGTTAAATGTTCATTTTTATTTAAACATTCCAAAAATTCCTGTGAAACACCTGAAGGGTTAATAAACTTCCTGAATGTGGTTTTGAGCACCTTTGGGGGTACAGTTTTTAGAATGGTGTCACACTTTGTTATTTTCTATCATATAGACCCCTGAAAATGACTTCAAATGAGATGTGGTCCCTAAAAAAAAATGCCGTTGTAAAAATGAGAAATTGCTGGTCAAATTTTAACCCTTATAACTCCCTAACAAAAAAAAATTTTGTTCCAAAATTGTGCTGATGTAAAGTAGACATGTGGGAAATGTTACTTATTAAGTATTTTGTGTGACATATCTCTGTGATTTAATTGCATAAAAATTCAAAGTTGGAAAATTGCGAAACTTTCTACATTTTTGACAAATTTCCTTTTTTTTCACAAATAAACGCAGGTAATATCAAAGAAATTTTACCACTATCATGAAGTACAATATGTCTCGAGAAAACAGTGTCAGAATCACCGGGATTTGTTGAAGCATTCCAGAGTTATAACCTCATAAAGGGACAGTGTTAGAATTGGAAAAATTGGCCTGGTCATTAACGTGCAAACCACCCTTGGGGGTAAAGGGGTTAATATTTATTATTTGTGCAATTGATTATTTCATCTTATGTTTGTATAGTGACAGTACACATTAAATTATGAATTACAAAACTTAAAGTCAGAACTGTACGCATATATACACGCTGCTCTGTTTTACCTTAAATTAGTTTCAAGTATCTATTTTGCTCTAATGAGATAATAACTGTATACATGAAAAATATAGATGAGTGAATTATGTAAGTGTTTTTTATAATGTTAAGTGCTCTAGCTCAGGAGATTTTAATTATATTTCTCTGCAATTATGGCAGATGCTTTTCAGCGATACAGGTTTCAGTAGTAGAATTATTTTATTAAGAGTTGTTAAAGGGTCTGTTGTCTCTTTGAGATTTATATTTTACATGTTAAAGATGCTCATTGAACAGCCTATGCTCCTATTTGCATTATATCTGCTGTTGTAAAATCTATAGTTTGATAAATTAATGGAAATCAACTTCCTTCTTAAAACAGACAGAACAATTACAAAATAAAATAGTTATGGGCTTGTATCAGTCAGTAAAACCCATGTAAAACTACTGGCTAAAATTTAATTTTAAACTTCTAAAAGTAGGTTAGAAAATGGGATTTAAATTCAAAGTATAAATGAAAATGTATTTGTCTTTCATTTTAATGTTACAAGACATATTGACTTAAACACAGATTACAGAGATTACAGTGAGATCAAAGTATAGACAAAATGAATATTGACATTATAGTATGCATTAGTTTAGGGAAAATTTGAAATACTTTACTTAAAACTAGTTAGGTGAATTGATTTGATGCAAACTGACTTTGAGTTGAAATTCATGAAATTTGCATGGCCAGATGATTTTGATCAATTTTATATTTGATTTAAGCAAATGTCCGTAAAAGAAACAATATTCCTTTTTTCACATTGTCGAAAATTGTATTAGCTAGAAAGGTCTGACATTAACTCAAGTGTGGCAGTGTGAGCTTCCCCATAATTATCAAATCATATGATTTAGTGCAGCACACAACAAGATACAAAGAGAGCCACAGTAAGAGCTGAGGCAGGAAATGTGGCCACCATTTTAGAGTGTTAGGTGTTACAAGCTATAGAAAAAACTTCAGAGCATAAAGCTCAACATCAAAGATAGGGAGAGAAAGGAAAAAAAATGGCAATGGGCATGGTAGTGTGAAAGAATATATATTTATGCTAAAGCCAAATATGTATGAGGCACAAAACAGCATCAAAACTTACTTTTGGCACCAGTTTGAGTATGCAACACTACCAAATGTAGATCACAATTGGTTTTATTTGGCTTTGGCAAGTGTACTAATAAAGAGGATGCAGAAAGCGTAATGGAATATATGGCACATCATTTGTCTCAGTCATAGCAGGGTGATATTACCTTTGACATCATGAGTTTCAGTTGGTGTTTCACTTCCTCTACTGCTTTATAGCCCCCCATGCATATGATACTAATGAGTTTCCAACTCGTTATTATCGACTGGTTGGAAAACTCACCCTCTGAATTCTGCTGCCTATTGTGAAATGCTGGTGTGCGCTCAACATCAATGGAAGATATCTAGCCACCACTATTTCTTTAAGAAAGTAGTCTATGGTTCTTCATAATTTCTTTTTAAATTAAGATTTTTCAGCATCAACTTCAATGAATTCCCTCTAGTAGAACCATGCAAAAGTTTTGGCTAATCATTAGTAATCATTACAAATAAATAAATAAATCAATAAATAGATGACTAAGATAAACGATTTGAAGAACTCTGTTGTCAGGATGTTTTTTAGAAGCTTAAATATCAGGGTTGGGTTATAATTAGTGATGAGCAAATTTGTTAGGAAATATATTGACAAACAAAATTGGCACGAATAATGCACATTGGTATTCTACATCGGAAACACAAGCAACATTTTTTAATTTCGGAAAAAATTGCAAACATTCGGTAAAAAGTGAGGGGAAATATTTGCATTTCCAATAAAGTATTTTGAGCACTTTGGCTATGATAATGGTGGTGTATGATGAGCATGGGGCACGTGTTTGATGAGGGCAGGGGTATGTGTGCACGTTGCGGCTAGCCAATCAGATCACTGGAAACATCCACAATGTCATGACTTAATGGGTGAAATCACATGTCCCTCTCCATAAATAGAGCAGACATCTTGTTTTAGCTCCATTTTGATAATGTAACAGTTCAGATAGGCTGCTCCTGATGCTGGGACTGTTTGCTGATAGATTTTAGTTAGGTAGCTAGGCGGTTGTTTCTTAGTCAGATAGTTTAAATAGCTAGTGTCCTGTGTGGCTGTGAAATCGACCTTCAAGCAGATTTTTTTTGTGTGCCATTACTGAGGTCCCCATCAAAGGCAACAGGGCATATTTCATGCAAATGTGTTGTAGTTTAGGGCAAACTTATCGTTTAATTGTGACATTTATAGTGTGAATGACTCAACTCATAGGTTCAGAATGAGTGGGACCACATGTAATCCCCCATATTTATCATTATGGCCCCACACATGTAATCCCCTAAATATAGTATGATGGTTCCAACTGTAGTCCCCCTTATATTGTATGATGGTCCCACTCATGTAATCCCCCATATATAGCTTGATGGCCCCATGTTATCCCCATATATAGTATGATGGTCTCACACCTGTAATCCCCCATATATAGTACTAGATTGTGGCCCAATTCTAACGCATTGGGTATTCTAGAATATGCATGTCCCCGTAGTATATGGACAATGATGATTCCAGAATTCGCGGCAGACTGTGCCCGTTGCTGATTGGTCGAGGCAACCTTTATGACATCATCGTCGCCATGGCAACCATTATGACATCTACGTCGATACTGTGCCCGTCGCTGATTGGTCGAGGCCTGGCGGCCTCGACCAATCAGAGACGCGGGATTTCCAGGACAGACAGACAGAAAGACAGACAGACAGACAGACAGACAGACAGACGGAAAAACCCTTAGACAATTATATATATAGATGGAGTCGCACACATGCAATCCCCCATATATAGCATGGTGGCCCCACACATGCAATCCTCGTATATTGCATGATGGCCCCACACAGGTAATCCCCCATATATAGTATGATGGCACCACACCTGTAATTCCTCATATATAGCATGATGGTCCCACACCATATATACAGTACAGACCAAAAGTTTGGACACACCTTCTCATTTAAAGATTTTTCTGTATTTTCATGACTATGAAAATTGTACATTCACACTGAAGGCATCAAAACTATGAATTAACACATGTGGAATTATATACTTAGCAAAAAAGTGTGAAACAACTGAAATTATGTCTTATATTCTAGGTTCTTCAAAGTAGCCACCTTTTGCGTTGATGACTGCTTTGCACACTCTTGGCATTCTCTTGATGAGCTTCAAGAGGTAGTCACCAGGAATGGTCTTCCAGCAATCTTGAAGGAGTTCACAGAGATGCTTAGCACTAGTTGGCCCTTTTGCCTTCACTCTGCGGTCCAGCTCACCCCAAACCATCTCGATTGGGTTCAGGTCTGGTGACTGTGGAGGCCATGTCATCTGGTGTTGCACCCATCATTCTACTTCTTGGTCAAATAGCCCTTACACAGCCTGGAAGTGTGTTTGCTGTCATTGTCCTGTTGAAAAATAAATGATGGTCCAACTAAACGCAAACTGGATGAAATAGCATGCCGCTGCAAGATGCTGTGGTGGTCATGCTGGTTCAGTATGCCTTCAATTTTGAAAAAATCCCCAACAGTGTAACCAGCAAAGCACCCCCACACCATCACACCTCCTCCTCCATGCTACATGGGGGAACCAGGCATGTAGAGTCCATTGTTCACCTTTTCTGCATCGCACAAAGACACGGTGGTTGGAACCAAAGATCTCAAATTTGGACTCATCAGAACAAAGCACAGATTCCCACTGGTCTAAAGTCCATTCCTTGTGTTCTTTAGCCCAAACAAGTGTCTTCTGCTTGTTGCGTGTCCTTAGCAGTAGTTTCCTAGCAGCTATTTTACCATGAAGGCCTGCTGCACAAAGTTTCCTCTTAACAGTTGTTGTAGAGATGTGTCTGCTGCTAGAAAACAGTGTGGCATTGACCTGGTCTCTAATCTGAGCTGCTATTAACCTGCGATTTCAGAGGCTGGTGACTCCAATAAACTTATCTTCAGAAGCAGAGGTGACTCTTGGTCTTCCTTTCCTGGGGCGGTCCTCATGTGAGTCAGTTTCTTTGTAGCGCTTGATGGGTTTTGCCACTGCACTTGGGGACACTTTCAAAGTTTGCCCAATTTTTCAGACTGACTGACCTTCATTTCTTAAAGTAATGATGGGCACTCATTTTTCTTGACTTAGAATTTGTATTATGGCAAGAAAAAAGCAGCTAACAGTCTATTCAGTAGGACTATCAGCTGTGTACCAACCAGACTTCTGCACAACACAACTGATGGTCCCAACTCTATTTATAAGGCAAGAAATCTCACTTATTAAACCTGACAGGGAACGCCTGTGAAGTGAAAACCATTCCCGGTGACTACCTCTTGAAGCTCATCAAGAGAATGCCAAGAGTGTGCAAAGCAGTCATCAAAGCAAAAGGTGGCTACTTTGAAGAACCTAGATTATAATACATAATTTCAGTTGTTTCACACTTTTTTGTTATCTATATAATTCCACATGTGTTAATTCATAGTTTTGATGCCTTCATTGTGAATGTACAATTTTCATAGTCATGAAAATACAGAAAAATCTTTAAATGAGGTGTGTCCAAACTTTTGGTCTGTACTGTATATGTTACAAAAAATACTCAACCCTCTTCTTCTCTTTTATTCCATGTTGCTCCAGTTAAGCTGTGGCTGCATCTTTACTATGGTCATTGGCAGGAGTGCAGAGTGCACGCTCTATGCTCACAGAACATTAAAATGTCAGTGTGTTTCCAGCTGCAGCCACACATGCATCACAGCGTTAAGATGATGAATACTATGTGCATATGCATGCCCTGCCCCAGTAATAATGAACTACCAGTGTGTCAGGGCCACCGCAGAGAAGAGTACGCTGTCAGTGTTTAATGCTGGCCTGTGGCAGCGCCGTGGACCGGCAAAAAAAACTGAATGGCCCAATCCGGGTCCATGGATCGGTGGTTGGGGACCCCTATGATACAGCATGCCATATCCCACCTTGTCATTTAGTGGTGTGGTTACACTGTTCTGTAATTTGAGCTCTGGTCCAGGATAAATATTTTTGGGGGCAGTTGCTACAGCATGCCATATCTCACCTTGTCATTTAGCGGGGGAAAAATTCAACTGTCTGTATAGCTCCTGCAGATTAAAAAAATATATGTTGCTAAATGTGATACAGCCTGCCATATCCCATGTTGTAATTTTGTGGCAGTGAAATGAAGCTGTCTGCAGAGCTAATACACATTAAAAAAATATTTTTTTTCTGTTGCTAAATGTGATACAGCCTGCCATATCCCTCATTGTAATTATGTGGTGATGAAATGAAGCCATCTGCAGAGCTCATGTGCATTAAAAGAACATTTCTGTTGCTTACCCTGATACAGCCCGCTAAATCCCACATTTAAATTTTGGTGGTGATGAAATTGTTCTGTGATTAGAGTTGTTGTACAGCAAAACATTTTGGGGGGAAGTTGCTAATGTGATTCAGCACATCATACATCACCTTGTCATTTAGTGGCAGTAAAATTGAACTGTCTGCATAGCTCATACAGATAAAAAAAAAAAAATCTGCTGCTAAACGTGATACAGCCCGCCATAACCCACGTTGTAATTTTGTGGCAGTGAAATTAAGCTGTCTGCAGAGCTCATTCAGATAGAAAAAACATGTTTTGTTTTGTTTTTTGTTACAAACGTGAAACATCAGGTTAGATCTGAGTTTGAAATTGGTTTGAGTTTTTATTCAATTGTACACAGACCTCATCCACAGCTAAAAAATATTTTCTTCTGTAAGAAACATTGTACAGAAAGCTAGATATTTGACAATTTTGGGTGCTGATATTCTTCCCCAAACCAGGGTACGCATGATGAAATCAAAATTTGGTTTTCTTACTATCGTGCTACCAAAAGCATGCTACATTTCCTCTTTTCATTCTTTTGTGCACGAATTGTTCTATACACAGGGGTAAACATTATAAAATATAAATTTTGCCACAGGTTGTCATTCATTTCTGCTCAGATTCTGCTGTATCCAAGGCTCGTCCACAATAATAAAACTGTTTTTTTCTGTTACTACCATGCTAAGTAAAGGAGGCCACATTTAATCTTTTATTTTGGGCTGAAATTCATTTATTTATTATGCTTTGCTTATATATTGCTATATTTTTCCACAGCACTTTACATACAATATTATCACGGTCCCCAATGGGGCTCACGATCTAAATTCACTGTCAGTATGTCTTTGGAGTGTGGGAGGAAACCAAAATACCCAGATGAATCCCACTCAAACACGTGGAGAACATACAAACTCCTTGCTGATGTTGACCTTGGTGGGATTTGAAACCAGGACCACAGCACTACAAGGCTGCTGTGCTAAACACTGAGCCACCGTGCTGCCCTATTATTGTATTGTGCTGGTATTGTTCTCCATCCAGGAGTCCACATTTCACATTATGTGTTGTGCATAAATGTGTGATTCTTCAGAATTTCTATTAGTCTATGCCTGATGAAGAGACCTTAGTAGTCTTGAAAGCTTGCAATTTATTACCATCTTTTCAGTTAGCCATTAAAAGGTATCAACCACTGAGGACTCTCAATTCTAAATACTTTTGTATCCACTGGCTAACACGGTACCAAGATATACACTCACCGGCCACTTTATTAGGTACACCTGTCCAACTTCTTGTTAACACTTAATTTCTAATCAGCCAATCACATGGTGGCAACTCAGTGCATTTAGGCATGTAGACATGGTCAAGACAATCTCCTGCAGTTCAAACCGAGCATCAGTATGGGGAAGAAAGGTGATTTGAGTGCCTTTGAACGTGGCATGGTTGTTGGTGCCAGAAGGGCTGGTCTGAGTATTTCAGAAACTGCTGATCTACTGGGATTTTCACGCACAACCATCTCTAGGGTTTACAGAGAATGGTCCGAAAAAGAAAAAAAATCCAGTGAGCGGCAGTTCTGTGGGCGGAAATGCCTTGTTGATGCCAGAGGTCAGAGGAGAATGGGCAGACTGGTTCGAGCTGATAGAAAGGCAACAGTGACTCAAATCGCCACCCGTTACAACCAAGGTAGGCCTAAGAGCATCTCTGAATGCACAGTGCGTCGAACTTTGAGGCAGATGGGCTACAGCAGCAGAAGACCACACCGGGTACCACTCCTTTCAGCTAAGAACAGGAAACTGAGGCTACAATTTGTACAAGCTCATCGAAATTGGACAGTAGAAGATTGGAAAAACGTTGCTTGGTCTGATGAGACTCGATTTCTGATGCGACATTCGGATGGTAGGGTCAGAATTTGGCGTAAACAACATGAAAGCATGGATCCATCCTGCCTTGTATGGAGCATCTTTGGGATGTGCAGCCGACAAATCTGCGGCAACTGTGTGATGCCATCATGTCAATATGGACCAAAATCTCTGAGGAATGCTTCCAGCACCTTGTTGAATCTATGCCACGAAGAATTGAGGCAGTTCTGAAGGCAAAAGGGGGTCCAACCCGTTACTAGCATGGTGTACCTAATAAAGTGGCCGGTGAGTGTATATCTTTCCTGTATCATTTCAGACTATAAATTTTTAATGCTAATAATATAGTCCTTAAACCATGCCACATTTAAGCATTGGACAGAGGCAGTATTATCTTGCTTAAAGTTTGATCAGTAACTGGTGAATGAGTGACTGGTTGTATAAATTATATCAATTTATTTGCATTTTGCAGTGAGAAATGAGTATTTGATCCCTCTGGCAAGCAAGACTTAATACTTGGTGGCAAACCCTTGTTGGCAAGTGCAGCAGTTAGATGTTTATATCTGCCGTATATCTCTCAGCCTTATTTTAGGGGCTGAGAAAATCGCAGCATGCTGCATTTGCCAGCGTATTGCGCAAAAAATCCACCAATGAAAGTCTATGGGGGCGGGAAAAGTACGAAATACACAAGGAGCATTAGTGTGACTTGTGAGAAATACGCAGCAGTGTTCTATAGAAAAGCCGGAAATTCAGTGCAGTGTACAGTAAAATCACACTGACAGGTCAGAATAGAATAGATAGAATAAATGTCTACACATAGTATAGGTATATATATATATATATATATATATATATATATATATATATATATATATATATATTTATTGTAGGGATTTCACTCACTCAGGTTCGACGGCTGACACTTAGGAGGCAGGTTCCAACAAAAGTTCAAAGGTTTATTGCTTCATAAACCAGTTTAGCATAAACAGGAAAAACAAATAGCCTTTAACTCAGGCAAAAGGGAAAAAACAAGTGTCCATTCCTTCAGGCTCAGTGCTGGAGCCTTAACACACTGGAGGCTAGCACCTCCACACATATCCCCTGTGTTAAACATTAGCCTGTCTTATATAGAGCTAACCACACCCAGTAACCCATCATATGATTAGCCATGTGGTCTGACATCACCACAGGTCCTGACAGACATATAGGTAGCTATGGTTACATCACAGCGGCAAGCCATCTATGCGACACATATCTCCCATCGATTAGACACCCTTTAGCCATGCTACATACCTCCCCCCTCTGCCTAAAGCCGTGGGGCTTGGCACTTTCCCCCACTAGACAAAGGATTCTTGTCAGGGCATCAGCATTACCGTGCAGCTTTCCGGCCCTATGTTCCACATGGAAACAGAAGTCCTGCAGGGCTAAGAACCAACGGGTGACCCTAGCATTTCTACCCTTCGTTTCCCTCATCCACCTAAGTGGGGCATGGTCGGATATCAATCTAAATTTACGTCCCAGCAGATAGTACCGTAATGTGTCCACCGCCCATTTTATGGCCAAGCACTCCTTCTCAATGACTGAGTAGTTCTTTTCAGACGAGGACAACTTCCTACTCAGATAGAGGACAGGATGCTCCTCCCCATGTAGCTCTTGGGAAAGGACTGCTCCCACCCCGACATCTGAGGCATCTGTCTGAAGAATAAACTCTTTTTTGAAGTTTGGGGCCATCAGAACGGGTTGCTTACACAAAGCCTCTTTCATTCCTTGGAAGGCTGGCTCTGTTTCTTCGGACCACTTAACCATTACTGATTTAGTCCCTTTTAGCAGGTCAGTCAGAGGCGCAGCCATCGTGGCGAAGTTTGGGATGAACCTCATGTAATATCCCACGATTCCCAGGAAGGCTTTAACTTGCTTCTTGGAAACAGGTTTTGGCCATGTTTGAATTGCTTCCACTTTACTGATTTGGGGTTTTATTTCTCCACGACCCACTATGTATCCAAGATACTTAGCTTCCTCTTTACCCAAGGCACACTCGGGTTTATTGTAAATCCGGCCTCTCTTATAGCATCAAACACCGCTTGGACCTTTTCCAGATGACTCTCCCAGTCCGGGATAAAGATGACGATATCATCCAGGTACGCAGCAGCGTATGCCTTATGGGGTGCAAGGATTCCATCCATATCCCTCTGGAAGGTCACCTAAGCTCCCTGTAGGCCAAACGGCATCCGGACATACTGGAAACATCCATCTGGTGTAGAAAACGCCGTCTTCTTCTTGGCTTCCTGTGCCATGGGGATCTGCCAATACCCCTTCGTCAAATCCAAGGTGGTTATGTACCTGGCGGGCCCAAGCCTTTCGATGAGCTCATCAACGCGGGGCATGGGATAAGCGTCAAACTTGGAGACCTCATTCAACTTCCGATAGTCATTGCAAAACCTCCACTCTCCATCAGGTTTTGGGACCAGGACAATTGGGCTCGACCAACCGCTCTTGGATTCCTCAATGACTCCAAGCTTCAACATACGCTCCACTTCCTTGGAGATAACTTCTCGACGAGCCTCAGGATTACGATAGGGCTTCACGTTCACCCGCACATGTGGCTCTGTTAGGACCTCGTGCGCTATGACCTTCTTGTGTCCTGGTAACTCTGAAAACAGGACCCTGTTTTTCTGGAGTAACTCCCGGCACTGTTGTTTCTGGGTCTTCGATAGCGTCTCTGCTATAGTAACCGTTCCAACCTCACCTTCTGGGTTTCTTAACAACGATGGAGTTACTGTCGGCTCTCTATCTTGCCAAGGCTTGATGAGGTTGACATGGTACACTTGGAATGGTTTCCGTCTTCCTGGTTGGTGAATTTTATAATTTACTTCACCAAGTTTCTCGACAACCTCATATGGCCCTTGCCATTTGGCCAAGAACTTGCTTTCCACCGTCGGAACTAACACAAGAACTCGGTCTCCCGGATTGAACTGCCTCACTCTTGCAGACCGGTTGTAGATTCTGGCCTGAGCTTCTTGTGCCTGGAGGAGGTGTTCTTTCACGATAGGCATCACCTTTGCAATCCTCTGCTGCATCAGGGCCACATGCTCAATGACGCTTCTGTGGGGCGTGGCTTCGGCTTCCCAGGTTTCCTTGGCTACATCCAGGAGTCCTCGCGGATGTCAGCCATATAGAAGCTCAAACGGTGAGAACCCTGTGGAGGCCTGTGGAACTTCACGAATAAAAAACATCAGATAGGGTAAGAGACAATCCCAGTCTCTACCGTCTATCTCTATAGCTTTTCTCAGCATGCTCTTCAGTGTCTTGTTAAATCTCTCAACAAGACCATCTGACTGGGGATGGTACACCGAGGTCCTCAACTGGGAGATTTTCAGGGCTTTGCATAACTCCCTCATCACCTTGCTCATGAAAGGTGTCCCCTGGTCAGTCAGGATCTCCTTCAACAGACCTGTCCGGGAAAAGACATGGACCAACTCGCGGGCTATACTCTTCGAGGAAGAATTTCTCAAGGGAATTGCCTTAGGATAGCGTGTGGCATAGTCCAGGATGACTAATATATACTGATGGCCCCGGGCTGATTTAACTAAGGGACCAACCAAGTCCATGGCAATTCTCTCGAACGGTACCTCAATAATGGGCAGTGGGACAAGGGGGTTCCGGAAATGAGGAGTGGGAGCAGTTAGCTGACATGTAGGGCAGGACCTGCAATAGTTCACTATTTCTCGGTGACACCCAGGCCAAAAGAATCTCTGCACAACCCGTTCCTGCGTTTTTTCCACCCCTAGGTGTCCACCCAAGATGTGTGAATGGGCCATGTCCAACACCTTCCGTCTATATGGACCCGGCACTACCAACTGCTCTACCAACTCCTCCCTTATTTTCGTGACCCGGTACAACAACTCCCCACTCATCAGAAAATGGGGAAACCTTGTGTCTGCCCCCGGCTCCTGTACCACCCCATCAATAACTGTCACATTATTAAAGGCTTCCCTCAGAGTGGGGTCCCTATGTTGGGCAGTCCCAAAATTTTCACCGGTTACCTCTAACTCCATAGTGTCAGATGTAGGGGATACTTCCTCCTCATCCCCAACCAGCACACAAAAAGGAAACCTGTCTGTCTCTGGGTGTGGTGACACCCTTCCAGGGTTCACTGGTTCCCTACTCTTGCTAGGGAGCTCAGAACCTTTTCCCCAAAAATCCCAAAACAGACAGAAATCCCGGCCAATAATTATAGGGTGCAATAAGTCCTGCACGACGCCGACTATGTGGGACTCAGTGCCACATGCCAATTCAATGTCCACCCTGGCCAAAGAGTAGTCCTTGGCATCACCATGTATGCACCGAACGCCGACCTTCTTTCCCGGGAGCAGGTGGAGAGGGAAAGTGGCCCTCACCAGGGTCACTAAGCTCCCTGAGTCTAACAGCGCCGTTGCTGCTCGACCGTTCACCCTTACGGGACACGCTTGAGGTCCCTCGTTGGGCGGAGAGTTCACACTACAGGCTGGATACGCATAGTATGAACAACGGCGTCCCATGCTGCAGTCCATCTGCTCAGTGGTCTGGGAACAACGGGCAGCTATATGTCCTGGCCCGTGGCACCTCCAGCAAATAATATCACCCGTTGGGACCTTGGGCACCACCTCCCCCGCCCTTTGTGACCTTGGACGCGCCACCCCTTTTTGGGACTCAGCAGCTTTCTGGGACCCCCAATACAGCATGGGCTGCCTCCCAAAGGAGCCTTCCATCCCTTGGTATCTGTCGACCAGTCCGATCAGTTCGTCGGCATTCTGGGGATCACCCTGGGCAACCCAAGTCTGTATGGACCTCGGGAGGGATTGTGTTATGATCCCAGTGGCTTAGGATCACAAATCTAACCAGCTAAGTCAGAGAAAATAGGACAAGCTCTGGGGATGTGGTAACTGGACTGACCGCAAAACCTGATCCTAACCAAACACACTAGATAGCAGAAAATAGCAAGGGATCTGTGCGGTCAGTAAAAAACCCTATACAAAATATCCACGCAGAGAATGCGAGAACCCCCACACCAACTAACGATGTGGGGGGAGCAACTCAGCACCCCAGAGCTACCAGCAAGCAGAGAAATCACATATTAGCAAGCTGGACAAAACTCATAATATTCTAGGAAACATATTGAACATAGATGAGCAAGAATAAGCAAACAGAACTTAGCTTCTCATGGAGAGACTGATTACGGATGTAGACAGGAGCAATCAGAATAGCACTGAATACAACGACAGCAGGCATAGACTGAGAGTTCAAGTGAGCTTAAATAGAAAACCAGCCCACAGATAACGAGACAGCTGATGCCAGTCACAAACCTGCAGAAAGACAGCACTCACACAGTACCACTTGTGACCACAAGAGGGAGCCCAGAAATAGAGTTCACAACAGGAATGCACAAACCGATCCATCATCACTCGTTCCACCATCTGTGCAGGTGTACATAACTCTGGCTGCAGCCATTTCTGGACCAGGTGCAACAGGTCAAACATTTGGGAGCGAGGCGGTTTGTCCCGGTGATAGGCCCAGCAGTGAACTCGCTGTGCCCTAACAGTCAGTGTCACCCCCAAACGTACGAGAATCTCGACTTTCAATTTGTGATACTCTTTGGCATCCTGCAAGGTCAAATCATAGTACGCCTTCTGGGGTTCTCCCATCAGGTATGGCGCCAGTACCTCTGCCCACTGTTCTGGCGGGAGTTTTTCCCTTTCAGCGACCCTCTCAAACACCGTCAGGAAGGCCTCAACTTTATCCCCGGGGGTCATTTTCTGTAATGCGCGTCTTACCGTCTTCCGGACGTGGGTGTCATCAGCCAAACCTGGGGTTGGGGCGCTCGTCTTGCCCTGGATGGGGGTTGCCAGAAGCTGCATCTGCTGCCGTTGCTCCGGCTGACTCTGCCGTTGCTCCTGCTGGCTCTGTTGTATCTGCTGCATCAACAGCTTGTTGGTCTCTTGCTGGTTCTGTTGCAACTGCTGCATAAACAGCCTGTTAGCCTCTTGCTGCTGTGACTGCGACTGGACCAAGTGTTTCAGCAGGTCCTCCATTTTCCCCGGCAATGCTTGCTGGCTTACAGCCGACTTGACCCAGGACATCCAAAAAATAGACTTAAGTCTCCACTGGGAACGCTGCCCGCACGTCTACCACCAATTGTAGGGATTTCACTCACTCAGGTGCGACGGCTGACACTTAGGAGGCAGGTTCCAACAAAAGTTCAAAGGTTTATTGCTTCATAAACCAGTTTAGCATAAACAGGAAAAACAAATAGCCTTTAACTCAGGCAAAAGGGAAAAAACAAGTGTCCATTTCTTCAGGCTCAGTGCTGGAGCCTTAACACACTGGAGGCTAGCACCTCCACACATATCCCCTGTGTTAAACATTAGCCTGTCTTATATAGAGCTAACCACACCCAGTAACCCATCATATGATTAGCCATGTGGTCTGACATCACCACAGGTCCTGACAGACATATAGGTAGCTATGGTTACATCACAGCGGCAAGCCATCTATGCGACACATATCTCCCGTCGATTAGACACCCTGTAGCCACGCTACTATATATATATATATATATATATATATATATATATATATATATATATTGTAAGATTGCTCTTACTGAGTGTATTGGGGGACACTCGCTTGGCCGCGATATTCAGCACACGGGCACGTTTTTTTTTCAAACAAAGCAGTCTATATGGTTTATTATGGCGTCATAAACCACAGAAAATATGAACAACCAGCAAACAGTCTTTACATTAGTCTTCACACCATAGTATACGGCTTTAAACCGCGGTCACTAAACACACTGAACCTCTGTGTCCAGTTATCGTGGGTGACTGCACGCCATACAGTTGATTAATGTCCATGGAGCACAACAGGCACCAATGTATGACATTACGGTTGCAGCAACTAAACACGCTGGTCCTCCCTTGACCAGTTGCCGTGGGTTACCACACAGTTCATATCACCAGCACCAACAGTTTATGGAGGTACCTTACGGGAGCTCCTGCTCCACCTTCTGACTCCTTGTCAGTCGTCTTTTTCCGGGTAAGCTGCCTCACGGGGATCACCAACTTGCCTGGCGGCATATCTTAGTCAGTCCAGACCCACCGGAGGACTGTAGCATCCCCACACAGTAGCTGTGAGCTGCTCAGGGATCCGGTCCTACTCCCAGGACCTCCCACGCTGCTCAGGGATCCGGTCCTACTCCCAGGACCTCCCAACACCAGCATGTGCTTTCAGGAAGCCTCCTCCCAGGTCTTCCAACACAGGAACATACACAGGGACATGTGACCCACACCCTGGTCACATTATGTACCTTGTAACCACACCCCATAGGTGAGGTATATCACATGGGCTGATCACGTGATCATGACATCACTGCAGGTCGTCATACTCCTGCAGGGAAAAAGGTACAGTGAGTGCCCTCACCCAGTGGTGAGGTATGTGGGTAGCCAGACCCTCCCATCTCTCATAGCTACCCGCAACCTGGACCCAGGTGCACTAAATGACATCTTCAGTGCTTACGTTGTTGTGAACTATACTTTTTGGCTCCCTCTTGTGGTCACTAGTGATTTGGCACTTGGATTGTCTTTTACCAGGTTTGTGCTCACCTGCTTCGTTAGGCCTGGGATGTTGCTATTTAGACTTCCTGGATTCTCAGTCCAGTGCCTGGCTTCGTTGTAATCAGTTCACTTCTGTTTGCTCCTGTCTTCAGGTCCTGGTTCTTTGCAAGATAAGCTAAGTCCTGCTTTCGTACTCTTGATCATTTGCATTGTTCATATTTTTATCCAGCTTGTACAATATGTGATTCCTGTTATTGCTGGAAGCTCTAGGGGGGCTGATATTCTCCCCCCACACCATCAGTCGGTTTGGGGGTTCTTGGATATTCAGCGTGGATATTTTGCAGGGTTTTTTTCTGACCATATAAGTCTTCCTACTATATTCTGCTATTAGTCAGTGGGCCTCTCTTTGCTAAATCTAGTTCATTCTTACGTTTGTCTTTTCTTCTTACCTCACCGTTATTATTTGTTGGGGGCTTGTATTACTTTGGGGTCTTTTCTCTGGAGGCAAGAGAGGTCTTATTTTCCCTGATAGGGGTAGTTAGTTCTCCGGCTGGCGCAAGACGTCTAGAATCAACGTAGGCACGTTCCCCGGCTGCTGTTAGTGTTTGCGCTAGGATCAGGTATATGGTCAGCCTAGTTACCACTTCCCTATGAGCTGGTATTTATGTTTTGCAGACTTTGCTGTAATCTTTGAGGTCCCCTGCCATTGGGATCATAACAGTAAGCCAGGCCCTGAGAGATGGAAATTTATTTTTGACTGTGTTTTGACTTTGTGGTCTCATACCTGCCTGGTTCGAAGAATGTTAAGGCTGATGCTCTCTCTAGGAGCTTTGTGCCTGACTCTCCTGGAGTCTTGGAGCCAGCTGGTATTCTTAAAGAGGGAGTGATCGTGTCGGCCATATCTCCGGATTTGCGACGTGTGTTGCAGAGATTTCAGGCTGGTAGACCTGACTCGTGTCCACCCGACAGACTGTTTGTTCCTGATAAATGGACCAGCAGAGTCATTTCCGAGGTTCATTCCTCGGTGTTGGCAGGGCATCCGGGAATTTTTGGTACCCGAGATTTGGTGGCTAGGTCCTTTTGGTGGCCTTCCTTGTCACGGGATGTGCGGTCATTTGTGCAGTCCTGTGGGACTTGTGCTCGGGCTAAGCCTTGTTGTTCTCGTGCTAGCGGGTTGCTTTTGCCCTTGCCCGTCCCGAAGAGGCCTTGGATGCACATTTCCATGGATTTCATTTCTGATCTTCCGGTGTCTCGGGGTATGTCTGTCATCTGGGTGGTGTGTGATCGTTTTTCCAAGATGGTCCATTTGGTACCCTTGCCTAAGTTGCCTTCCTCTTCCGATCTGGTTCCGTTGTTTTTTCAGAATGTGGTTCGTTTGCACGGCATTCCGGAGAATATCGTGTCCGACAGAGGATCCCAGTTTGTGTCCAGATTCTGGCGATCTTTTTGTGCTAAGATGGGCATTGATTTGTCGTTTTCATCTGCCTTCCATCCTCAGACTAATGGTCAAACAGAGCGAACTAATCAGACACTGGAGGCTTATTTGAGATGTTTTGTTTCTGCGGACCAGGATGATTGGTGACCTTCTTGCCATTGGCGGAGTTTGCCCTTAATAATCGGGCTAGTTCCGCTACTTTGGTTTCGCCATTCTTCTGCAACTCTGGCTTTCATCCTCGTTTCTCCTCGGGTCATGTTGAGTCTTCTGACTGTCCTGGGGTGGATTCCGTGGTGGATAGGTTGCAGCGGATTTGGAATCATGTGGTGGACAACTTGAAGTTGTCACAGGAGAAGGCTCAGCGTTTTGCCAACCGCCGCCGCGGTGTGGGCCCCCGACTTCGTGTTGGGGACTTGGTTTGGTTGTCTTCTCGGTATGTCCCTCTGAAGGTTTCCTCTCCTAAGTTCAAGCCTCGCTTTATTGGTCCTTATAAAATTTTGGAAGTTCTTAACCCAGTTTCTTTTCGTTTGGATCTTCCTGTGTCGTTTGCCATTCACAACGTGTTCCATAGGTCTTTGTTACGGCGGTACGTTGTGCCTGTGGTTCCTGCTGTTGAGCCTCCTGTTCCGGTGTTGGTTGAGGGCGAATTGGAGTACGTGGTGGAGAAGATCTTGGATTCTCGTCTCTCTAGACGGAGGCTCCAGTATTTGTCAAATGGAAGGGTTATGGTCAGGAGGATAATTCCTGGGTGACCGCCTCTGATGTTCATGCGGCCGATTTGGTTCGTGCCTTCCACGCTGCTCATCCTGGTCTCCCTAGTGGTCTTGGTGAGGGTTCGGTGACCCCTCCTTAAAGGGGGGGTACTGTTGTGAACTATACTTTTTGGCTCCCTCTTGTGGTCACTAGTGATTTGGCACTTGGATTGTCTTTTACCAGGTTTGTGCTCACCTGCTTCGTTAGGCCTGGGGTGTTGCTATTTAAACTTCCTGGATTCTCAGTCCAGTGCCTGGCTTCGTTGTAATCAGTTCACTTCTGTTTGCTTCTGTCTTCAGGTCCTGGTTCTTTGCAAGATAAGCTAAGTCCTGCTTTCGTACTCTTGATCATTTGCATTGTTCATATTTTTGTCCAGCTTGTACAATATGTGATTCCTGTTATTGCTGGAAGCTCTAGGGGGGCTGATATTCTCCCCCCACACCGTCAGTCGGTTTGGGGGTTCTTGGATATTCAGCGTGGATATTTTGCAGGGTTTTTTGCTGACCATATAAGTCTTCTTACTATATTCTGCTATTAGTCAGTGGGCCTCTCTTTGCTAAATCTAGTTCATTCTTACGTTTGTCTTTTCTTCTTACCTCACCGTTATTATTTGTTGGGGGCTTGTATTACTTTGGGGTCTTTTCTCTGGAGGCAAGAGAGGTCTTATTTTCCCTGATAGGGGTAGTTAGTTCTCCGGCTGGCGCGAGACGTCTAGAATCAACTTAGGCACATTCCCCGGCTGCTGTTAGTGTTTGCGCTAGGATCAGGTATATGGTCAGCCTAGTTACCACTTCCCTATGAGCTGGTATTTATGTTTTGCAGACTTTGCTGTAATCTTTGAGGTCCCCTGCCATTGGGATCATAACATTACGTGCTCTAAAGACAAGATACTCCGGGTTGGATCGCAGGGAGCATCCATCCCTGTGATACATACCTCCCATTAACCACAATGCCGGACACTGTCTCACTATCACATCCATGCACACCTATGGCCTTAATACACCTCCGTGTGTATACTGGGGAGACCATGCAGCGCCCCCTACCCGTCACAGGGTCACTGCATCACATATCCCCCCCCTCTGTTCACACCTGTGGGGTTGAACATTTGTCTTAACCCAGGGGCCTCGAGACCGGGTTCCCAAGTCACCTTGCCGTACCCGTTGAGAGAGCCCTCCTAGTCAGGTTTTAGCATCCCTCATCATCATACCTTTGTTAAGGTTTTCCCACCCCCAGCGGTCAATGTGTATGTTTTGAGTTTTGGCCCTTAAGTCACAGTCTGTCTGTGTCACCAAACCTTTGGTCACCACATTTTTCCTGTACGCCCCGCCACCCGACTTCTCTCCATGGCCGGCTTCCCCGGATAGTACTGTCATAAGCCCCACTGATGGTCGAACCGACTGTCTGGTCTGAGTCTGACCCACTTAGTACATGACAGGAACTTCTGTCCAAGTCTCTCAGTCTCATACTGAGAGTAGAACTGCTACTTGCAGATTCTCGACGTTCTTGCCTTGCTGAAAGTCTTCGGCTACCTGCCATTTCATTATTTGGAGGGTCCAATTTGTTCCCTTTTCCTTGGGAAGAAGGCGGCTGCCATCTCATGTTCTGCATCTGTTTACTAACTTGCAGTCTCTCATGTCTCAGCTGCTCTACCTCTCTTGAGTGTGCGATGCAATATTCCAGGAGCACACGGATATTCCCTAGACTCTCCTTGGACCCAACAACAAGGAATGGAACCATCCTATCTTCACCCATCTGGGCCTCGTCATCAGCCGGAATCCTAAGTCTCTTCACACCGGATATATTCACAATCTCCTGCATCACTTTCCCAAATATCCCAATGACTTTCGCCACCAGAGCTTTGGGCACTTGGACTGTGTCTTCCACCAAGCCCAGACGACTTTGAGCTTTCCTGGCTTGCTCCAAACGTGGAGTGGCCTCATTATTCCTCAACAGGATCATCTGTTTCGTGAGGAGTGTTATGATCCTCAGTGGCTTAGGATCACAAATCTAACCAGCTAAGTCAGAGATGATAGGACGAGCTCTGGGGATGTGGTAACTGGACTGACCGCAAACCTGATCCTAACCGCACACACTATATGTAGCCGTGGAACGTTTCCTGAAATCCTAGACATCTCTTCACGGCCTGAGAAACTGACTACCCCTAGAGATAAAGTAAAGACCTCACTTGCCTCAGAGAAAAAAACCCAAAGATATAGAACAGCCCCCCACAAATAATAACGGTGAGTTAAGAGGAAAAGACAAACGCAGAGATGAAACAGGTTAAGCAAATGAGGCCCGCTAACACTAGATAGCAGAAAATAGCAAGGGATCTGTGCGGTCAGTAAAAAACCCTATACAAAAATATCCACGCAGAGAATGCGAGAACCCCCACACCAACTAACGATGTGGGGGGAGCAACTCAGCACCCCAGAGCTACCAGCAAGCAGAGATATCACATATTAGCAAGCTGGACAAAACTCATAATATTCTAGGAAACATATAGAACCCAGATGAGCAAGAATAAGCAAACAGAACTTAGCTTCTCTTGGAGAGACTGATAACGGATGTAGACAGGAGGAATCAGAATAGCACTGAATACAACGACAACAGGCAAGGAATGAAGGACCAGGTGAATTAAATAGGAAACCTGACTAGCAGATGACGAGACAGCTGATCCCAGCCAGAAACCTGCAGAATAACAAAAAGAGCCACCAGGGGGAGCCCAAAGAGAGAACTCACACAGTACCACTCACGACCACAGGAGGGAGCCCGGAAACAGAGTTCACAACAGTACCCCCCCTTGAGGAGGGGTCACCGAACCCTCACCAGAACCCCCAGGGCGATCAGGGTGAGCCACATGGAAGGCACGAACCAAATCGGCCGCATGAACATCAGAGGCGACAACCCAGGAATTATCCTCCTGACCATAGCCCTTCCACTTAACCAAATACTGAAGCCTCCGTCTGAAATACGAGAATCCAAGATCTTCTCCACCATGTATTCCAATTCTCCCTCAACCAGCACCGGAGCAGGAGGCTCAACAGAAGGAACCACAGGCACCACATACCTCCGCAACAAAGACCTATGGAACACATTATGGATGGTAAACGATGCCGGGAGGTCCAAACGAAATGACACAGGGTTGAGGATTTCCAAAATTTTATAAGGACCGATAAAACGAGGTTTAAACTTAGGAGAAGAAACCTTCATAGGAACATAACGAGAAGACAACCACACCAAATCCCCCACACGAAGTCGGGGACCCACACAGCGACGACGGTTAGCAAAGCGCTGAGCCTTCTCTTGTGACAAGGTCAAATTGTCCACCACATGGTTCCAAATCTGCTGCAACCTATCCACCACAGAATCCACCCCAGGACAGTCAGAAGACTCAACCTGACCCGAGGAAAAACGAGGATGAAAACCAGAATTACAAAAAAAAGGCGAAACCAAAGTAGCCGAACTAGCCCGGTTATTAAGGGCAAACTCGGCCAATGGCAAAAAAGTCACCCAATCATCCTGGTCAGCAGAACCAAAACATCTTAAATAAGTTTCTAAGGTCTGATTAGTTTGCTCGGTTTGGCCATTCGTCTGAGGATGGAAGGCCGACGAAAAAGATAAATCAATGCCCATCTTAGCACAAAAGGACTGCCAAAATCTGGACACAAACTGGCATCCTCTGTCAGACACAATGTTTTCAGGGATGCCGTGCAGACAAACCACATTCTGAAAAAATAGCGGAACCAAATCGGAGGAGGAAGGCAACTTAGGCAAGGGCACCAAATGGACCATTTTAGAAAAACGATCACAAACCACCCAGATGACAGACATTCTCTGAGAGACCGGAAGATCCGAAATAAAATCCATGGAAATATGCGTCCAAGGCCTCTTAGGAACCGGCAAAGGCAAAAGCAACCCACTGGCACGAGAACAGCAAGGCTTAGCCCGAGCACAAATCCCACAGGACTGCACAAAGGAACGCACATCCCGCGACAAGGAAGGCCACCAGAAGGATCTAGCCACCAAATCTCTGGTACCAAAAATCCCAGGATGACCCGCCAACACCGAAGAATGAACCTCGGAAATAACTCTGCTGGTCCATCTATCTGGGACAAACAGTCTCTCTGATGGACAACGGTCAGGTCTATCCGCCTGAAATTCCTGTAACACCCATCGCAAATCTGGGGAAATGGCAGACAAAATTACCCCCTCTTTGAGGATACCAGCCGGCTCAGAAACTCCAGGGGAGTCAGGCACAAAACTCCTAGAAAGAGCATCAGCCTTCACGTTCTTCGAACCAGGAAGGTACGAGACCACGAAATCGAAACGTGAGAAAAACAACGACCAACGAGCCTGTCTGGGATTCAACCGCTTGGCCGACTCAAGATAAATCAAATTTTTATGATCAGTCAAGACCACCACACGATGCTTAGCTCCTTCTAGCCAGTGTCGCCACTCCTCAAATGCCCACTTCATTGCCAACAACTCCCGATTACCAACATCATAATTTCACTCAGCCGGCGAAAATTTTCTTGAAAAGAAGGAACATGGCTTCATCACAGAGCAATCAGAGCTTCTCTGTGACAAAACAGCCCCTGCTCCAATTTCAGAAGCATCAACCTCGACCTGGAAGGGAAGAGAGACATCTGGCTGACATAAAACTGGAGCCGAAGAAAACCGGCACTTCAGCTCCCAAAAGGCCTCAACGGCCGCAGGAGACCAGTTAGTCACATCAGAACTCTTCTTGGTCAAATCCGTCAAAGGTTTAACCACACCAGAAAAATTAGCAATGAAGCGACGGTAAAAATTAGCAAAACCCAAGAACTTCTGAAGACTCTTAACCGATGTAGGTTGAGTCCAATCATGAATAGCCTGGACCTTGACTGGGTCCATCTCAATAGAAGAAGGAGAAAAAATAAAGCCCAAAAAGGAAACTTTCTGTACTCCGAAGAGACATTTGGAACCCTTCACAAATAAGGCATTGGCACGCAGGACCTGAAATACCATGCTGACCTGCTTCACATGGGATTCCCAATCATCCGAAAAGACCAAAATATCATCCAGATACACAATCATAAATTTATCCAGATATAGTCGGAAGATATTGTGCATGAAGGACTGAAACACAGAAGGGGCATTAGAAAGTCCAAAAGGCATCACCAAGTACTCAAAATGGCCTTCGGGCGTATTAAATGCTGTTTTCCATTCATCGCCCTGCTTTATACGCACAAGATTATACGCACCACGAAGATCTATCTTGGTGAACCAACTAGACCCCCTAATCCGAGCAAACAGATCAGACAACAATGGTAAGGGATACTGGAATTTGACCGTGATTTTATTTAGAAGGCGATAATCTATTCAGGGTCTCAACGAACCATCCTTCTTGGCCACAAAAAAGAATCCCGCACCAAGAGGTTACGAGGAGGGGCGAATATGTCCCTTCTCCAAAGACTCTTTTACATAGCTCCGCATAGCGGCATGCTCTGGTACAGACAAATTAAACAGTCGTCCCTTGGGGAACTTACTACCAGGAATCAAATTTATAGCACAATCACAATCCCTATGAGGAGGTACGGCACTGGATTTGGGCTCATCTAATACATCCTGGTAGTCCGACAAAAACTCAGGGACTTCAGAAGGAGTAGAGGAAGCAATTGATACCAAGGGAGCATCGCCATGAATTCCCTGGCAACCCCAACTCAACACAGACATTGCTTTGCAATCCAGGACTGGATTATGAGCCTGCAACCATGGCAGACCCAACACGACAACGTCATGCAAATTATATAACACAAGAAAGCGAATCACTTCCTGATGTGCAGGAGTCATACACATGGTCACTTGAGTCCAGTATTGAGGCTTATTCTTGGCCAATGGTGTAGCATCAATTCCCATCAATGGAATAGGGAACTGTAATGGCTCAAGGATAAAACCACAGCGCTTGGCAAATGACAAATCCATCAGATTCAGGGCAGCACCTGAATCTACAAACGCCATAACAGAGTAAGATGACAGAGAGCAAATCAAAGTAACAGACAAAATGAATTTAGGCTGTACAGTACCAATGGTGACAGATTTAGCGAAGTTTTTTGTGCGCTTAGAGCATGCTGAGATAACATGAGCTGAATCACCACAGTAAAAGCACAACCCATTCTGACGTCTATGATTTTGCCGTTCAATTCTGGTCAGATTCCTATCACATTGCATAGACTCAGGTTTCTGTTCAGAAAACACCGCCAGATGGTGCGCAGGTTTGCGCTCCCGCAAACGCCGATCAATCTGAATGGCCAAAGCCATTGACTCATTCAGACTCGCAGGCGTGGGGAACCCCACCATAATATTTTTAAGGGCTTCAGAAAGACCTTTTCTGAAAATTGCCGCCAGGGCACACTCATTCCATTGAGTAAGCACTGACCATTTCCTAAATTTCTGACAATAGACCTCTGCTTCTTCCTGACCCTGAAAGAGGGCCAGCAAAGCTTTTTCTGCCTGGTCCTCAAGATTAGGTTCCTCATAAAGCAATCCAAGCGCCAGAAAAAACGCATCCACATTAAGCAATGCAGGATCTCCTGGCGCCAGTGAGAAAGCCCAATCCTGAGGGTCGCCACGTAACAAAGAAATTACAATTTTAACTTGCTGAGCAGGATCACCCGAGGAACGAGGTCTCAAAGAAAGAAATAACTTGCAATTATACTTAAAATTCAAAAACCTAGATCTATCACCAGAAAACAGCTCAGGAATAGGTATTTTTGGCTCTAACATAGGACTATGAATGACATAATCCTGAATGCTTTGTACTCTTGCAGTAAGATGATCCACACTAGAAGTCAAACTCTGAATATCCATGTCTACAGCTAAATTCAGAGCCACCCAGAGATTAAGGGGAGGAGAGAAGCAGGACACACTGCAGAGCAGAAAAAAAAAATTGAACTCAGGATTTCTCTTATCCCACTTTTGCGATGCATTTAACACCTTTGGGCCTGTTGTACTGTTATGATCCTCAGTGGCTTAGGATCACAAATCTAACCAGCTAAGTCAGAGATAATAGGACGAGCTCTGGGGATGTGGTAACTGGACTGACCGCAAACCTGATCCTAACCGCACACACTATAGGTAGCCGTGGAACGTTTCCTGAAATCCTAGACGTCTCTTCACGGCCTGAGAAACTGACTACCCCTAGAGATAAAGTAAAGACCTCACTTGCCTCAGAGAAAAACCCCCAAAGATATAGAACAGCCCCCCACAAATAATAACGGTGAGTTAAGAGGAAAAGACAAACGCAGAGATGAAACAGGTTAAGCAAATGAGGCCCGCTAACACTAGATAGCAGAAAATAGCAAGGGATCTGTGCGGTCAGTAAAAAACCCTATACAAAAATATCCACGCAGAGAATGCGAGAACCCCCACACCAACTAACGATGTGGGGGGAGCAACTCAGCACCCCAGAGCTACCAGCAAGTAGAGATATCACATATTAGCAAGCTGGACAAAACTCATAATATTCTAGGAAACATATAGAACACAGATGAGCAAGAATAAGCAAACAGAACTTAGCTTCTCTTGGAGAGACTGATAACGGATGTAGACAGGAGGAATCAGAATAGCACTGAATACAACGACAACAGGCAAGGAATGAAGGACCAGGTGAATTAAATAGGAAACCTGACTAGCAGATGACGAGACAGCTGATCCCAGCCAGAAACCTGCAGAATAACAAAATGAGCCACCAGGGGGAGCCCAAAGAGAGAACTCACACAGTACCACTCACGACCACAGGAGGGAGCCCGGAAACAGAGTTCACAACAGCGGAGGCACTGTAGGTGCATATCCTTCAGGATAGCCACCCGCTTCACTGTGACTTCCTTAGTCAACAGTATGACCAACTGCTGAGTCTCAGGCGCCCAGTGCACACTACACGCCTCTATTGCCTTTCTAAAGGCCTCATGCAAGCCCTTCCTGGCACACGCTTCTCACATGTCTTTGGGTACTTTTATTATGCTCTTGAAAAGCGGGGTCTCATCTTCTTCACGGACATCTGCCCTGACCGGGTGACTGTCTTGTTCCGCTTTTACCATGAACTCTTCCTCAGCCTTACCCTCTTCCAGACCCCTGGTCAAGATGGGCATTAGCAGCTTCACCTCATTACCACACTGGTGTCGACACGGTAAGTCTGCAACCACCACCTCTTCCTCTTGTAGTGGGCCTTTTAGTGCTTCTCCGAGCACTTCCATGTCTTCCTTTAGGGCCTTGGTCATAATTTGCCACTTTGACAGGTGACCTCTGAGCTCTGCCACCTCCTTCTCCAAGGCACCCACACGGCACTCAGCAACCTGTCTCCGAAGCTCCTCTTGCTTCAACCGGGTGTCAACTTCAGCCCCCCCTTTGGTGGCCTCCTCTCCTTCTTCACAAGGTGCAACTGGTACCACCTCTTTGCACCCTTTACGTCTCCGGCTACCAAAGGATTTTTCCTTCTTGTGGGGCTCTTCTTTACTGTACCCCTTTATTTCCTCAGAGTCACAGTCACCCTCGTATTCTGTGTCATACCCCACAGTATGGCGAACCCCCAAGTCACACTCTAACCGGGTGTCAGCTTCACAGGATTTATTAACCATGTCATTTAAAGTCATCTTGTGGCACACACCAGGTGACATGTCTGTAAGTTGGGCAGACACTCCCTCCCCACTGGTCAACCAGACGTCTGACCCATCAGTCTTGGAAGGTGTTTCTGCCAACGTTGTGTCACTAAGTTGGGCCCATTCACCATTTTCTTTGGTCATGCGCACCTTAGGACTGTCAACTCTAGTGGGCACACTCTCAACATTACTACCTCCCATACACATAATTTCCACATATACTTCACCCTTTTCCCACCAGTACCACAGTGCTTCCAAATCTTGTCCTATTACCATAGGACATGGCAAGTTTGGGACTATAGCCACCTCATGGCATGTGGAAACATCAGCTGCAACAATGTAGAGAGTGACTACCTGAAGATGTTTAGTGTTCCCAGGTGACACAGAACTTCCTGGAAGGGTTCTCAGCAAAGACATTTCTCTCCCCGGGTCTATCAACCCCCGCACACACTCTCCATCCAGCTAAAAAGGACACAGTCGTGACTCCTCACTGATTGCCGCCCCTTTTTTGGCTCCGCCCCATTTTTGGGCAAGTGCTCCGCTTTTTGACACCACCCCTGTTTGGGATACAGACCCCTTTTGGGATTCCACCCCTTTTTGGGCTACTACCCCTGTTCGGGTTACCGCCCTTTTTGGAACTCCACCCCCTTTTGGGCAACCATCCCCGTTTGGGGTCACCGCTCACTATTAGGGATACTCCCTTCCTTGGGTTACACCCCGTGGACTTCCCCACGGCACTCAGGCCCCAGTTCGCACAGTACACCCCTATGTCCCTGGGCTTCTACTGGCCCTTTAAGAGTCTGCACGACTTGAGGGAAAAAAAAAAAATTATATATATATATATATATATATATATATATATATATATATATATTTTTTTTTTTTTTTTTCTTTATATGTCCCTTCACCAGCTCCTGCTGGCACTGCCGCAGCAGTCACATACAACCAGCACCTCCGGGTGCTGACTACAAGCCGCTGCTGCTGCCACTGCAGCTCTGGCTGCTGCGGAACCTCTTGCTACAACCGCGGCTACTCTCCACATGGCTCCTACCGCAGACTTTGTGGACCCGCCGATCCACAGCAAGCCACTTGTCCCCTTCGTGGACCCGCCGATCCACAGCAAGCTGCTTGTCAGCTTCGCAACCCCGCCGAGTTACAGCCGGACACAATCTTCGTGGCCCCGCCGAGCCACAGCAATTAACTCTACTTGTGCCTCCTGGACCGTTGCCCGCATTCGAGCACCATATGTAAGATTGCTCTTACTGAGTGTATTGGGGGACACTCGCTTGGCCGCGATATTCAGCACACGGGCACGGTTTTTTCAAACAAAGCAGTCTATATGGTTTATTATGGCATCATAAACCACAGAAAATATGAACAACCAGCAAACAGTCTTTACATTAGTCTTCACACCATAGTATACGGCTTTAAACCGCGGTCACTAAACACACTGAACCTCTGTGTCCAGTTATCGTGGGTGACTGCACGCCATACAGTTGATTAATGTCCATGGAGCACAACAGGCACCAACGTATGACATTACGGTTGCAGCAACTAAACATGCTGGTCCTCCCTTTATCAGTTGCCGTGGGTTACCACACAGTTCATATCACCAGCACCAACAGTTTATGGAGGTACCTTACGGGCGCTCCTGCTCCACCTTCTGACTCCTTGTCAGTTGTCTTTTTCCGGGTAAGCTGCCTCACGGGGATCACCAACTTGCCTGGGCGGCATATCTTAGTCAGTCCAGACCCACCGGAGGACTGTAGCTTCCCCACACAGTAGCTGTGTGCTGCTCAGGGATCCGGTCCTACTCCCAGGACCTCCCACGCTGCTCAGGGATCCGGTCCTACTCCCAGGACCTCCCAACACCAACATGTGCTTTCAGGAAGCCTCCTCCCAGGTCTTCCAACACAGGAACATACACAGGGACATGTGACCCACACCCTGGTCACATTATGTACCTTGTAACCACACCCCATAGGTGAGGTATATCACATGGGCTGATCACGTGATCATGACATCACTGCAGGTCCTCATACTTCTGCAGGGAAAAAGGTACAGTGAGTGCCCTCACCCAGTGGTGGGGTATGTGGGTAGCCAGACCCTCCCATCTCTCATAGCTACCCGCAACCCGGACCCAGGTGCACTAAATGACATCTTCAGTGCTTACGTGCTCTAAAAACAAGATACTCCGGGTTGCATTGCAGGGAGCATCCATCCCTGTGACACATACCTCCCATTAACCACAATGCCGGACACTGTCTCACTATCACATCCATGCACACCTATGGCCTTAATACGCCTCCGTGCGTATACTGGGGAGACCATGCAGCACCCCCTACCCGTCACAGGGGTCACTGCATCACAATATATATATGTCATTGAGGCACATATATATATTTAATACAGAGCTAGATAGCAGAAAAGCCGTTAATTCAATTGCCGGCTTTTGCTATCTCCTTATCAAACCCGACAGGATATGAGACATGGCTTACATACAGTTAACCATTTCATATCCCTTATTTTTTTACATATTCCTCACTAGTAATGTTAGAAGTGTCTATGTGCCAAATTTGGTGGCTCTAGTTGTTAAAATAAAGGGTTAAATCACGGAAAAAACTGCTGTGGGCTCCCGTGCAATTTTTTCTCTGAAAAGAGTGGGAAAGCCAGTGACTAAGGGCAGATATTAATAACCTAGAGAGGGATCATGGTTATTGCCCCCCTGGCTAAAAACATCTGCCCCCAGCCACCCCAGAAAAGGCACATCTGTAAGATACGCCTATTCTGGCACTTAGCCACTCTCTTCCCACTCAACTGTAGCGGTGGGATATGGGGTAATAAAGGGTTAATGTCACCTTGCTAATGTAAGGTGACATTAACACTGGTTAATATATGGAGAGATGTCAATAAGACACCTATCTATTATAATTCCAATATTAGTAAAGGGTTAATAATAAACACACACATTAAGAATAAAGTATTTTAATGAAATAAATACACATGGTTTAAGTGTCAAGTTCCCCCCTCTGCACAGGGGGAATCTCCACTGCGGTCTCCCATTCTTCTCCAGCTGCAGTGGAGCCTGCTCAGCAGAGATGTCAGTCCCAGCGTCTAACTCAGGCTGATACTGGGCGACCAGTTACTACTGTTCTTCCAGGCTCTGCCTTTGTAGCCAGTGCTGATCAGCAGCGAGCAGATCTTTCTGGGACTAATTCCTGCTTTTCCCATACTGGGCATGCCCACGGTTCGACCTCCATTTTCACGAGCAGAGTTTAGAGCGGGACCAGTGTAGGCAGAGGTTTCGTCTGGCTCCCACCTTCGCCAAACCTTTGGAATCTCCGGTCCAAGTCCAAGGAAGTGTCACAAGCAGGATCTAAGTCCCGGACCGCTTGTGCACTCAAGGTCTGTCATGTTTGCCAGCAGTCAGGACATCTTGCCACCAGATGTTCCCAGTGGTCGAGGAAACGTCAGCGTCTAGTGGTAGTAGGTGGAGGTACACTAGACACTGCGACGTTTGCCTTCAAATTGTCCTTTAAGTGGACAATTACAATAGGCTCATTCACTCACTCAGTAGAGCTATGCATGGATTCTGGGGTGGAGGGCAATTTTATGTCTTCTGCCTTCGCCCAACATCACACAATACCCTTGGTAATGCTAGCAGTAACCTTACAGGTGGTTAATGGGTCGACACTGCCCTCACAGAAAACACACCAGACCATCCCTTTCACTCTGTCCATGTTGCCATCTCATCAGGAGATTGTATCTCTGCTCGTCATTCCTGAGGGAATTGATGAGGTCCTGTTAGGGATACCATGGCTACGCTACCATTCTCCTCATATAGAGTGGTCCTCTGGGAGAATTCTGAGATGGGGTGGGTCTTGTGAGGGTAGATATCTGAGGGAGTGCATTCAGGTTGCTACAACTGAAGTACCCGCAGATCTATCCTCTCTCCCCAAGCAATATTGGCCCTATGCGGATGTGTTCTCCAAAGGGGCTGTGGAGACCCTGCCACCTCATCGCCCCTATGACTGTCCTATTGACCTCTTGCCTGGTGCTGAGACTCCCCGGGGTCGAGTCTATCCGTTATCTCTCCCAGAGACGGAGGCAATGTCACAATACATTCAGATAAATCTGGCAAGAGGATTCATTAGAAAGTCAGTGTCACCTGCAGGGGCTGGGTTCTTCTTCATGCAGAAGAAGAACGGGGAACTACGTCCATGCATAGACTACAGGGGTTTTAATGCCATCACCATTAAGAATAAGTATCCCCTGCCCCTGATATCTGAGCTTTCTGATAGGCTTCGGGGAGCAGGGCCGGCGTTAGGGGCAGGCAGACTAGGCAGCTGCCTGGGGCCCCCGCTGCCCTAGGGGCCCCCAGCCAGGGGCAGACATACTGTTGATGGCACTGCTCCAGGGCCCAGAGGTGGAGGGGGGCCCCTGCAGGCAGGCCCGGTATCATGCAGGGTCGGGCCCCTCTCACCCCCTCCTGTAATCATGGAACACCGAGTGTCGGGGAGAGAGCGGGGCGCGAAGTGCAGGAGATCAAAAAGGGGGCGTGTCATGCAGGGAAAGACGCTGGCCAATGAACGCTTTCCTTACCTCACAGTGACCAGACTGAGGAGAGCGCTCACTGGCTGCCGTCTGTCCCCCTGCATGGAGCGTCCCAATCGTGAGTACTCGCCTACAGTCAGGGGCCCCGGCTGCACAGCACATAGGGACATCAGTGGAGGAAGAGCAGGACTTACAGGGGGTCTTCTGCTCCCTCCACTGTTCTGTTCAGAGCAGGCTGCAGTGTCTCCTCACAGAGAAGAGATGGGGGAGGAGCTCACTGCAGGGGCAGCACGGCAGCAAAATGTATGCTGTGAAGTGACCTGAAAAGTAATGTGCAGTTATAGTGCTCTTTATAACTTATCTCTTTATAATTTTAGTCATGGAACTTTTTGAATTTGAGTCTTTTCCTCCCTTACTGGGAATTTATCATCAGGTGCTGTCTGCTCTGTGCCCCATCCCCCACAGTGGGGTCTGCAGCCTTCTCCAGCTGAACTGACCTGCAGGGCTCATCTGATCACCTATACAAGATTAGTATGTATGTATGTATATGCTTGTATATGTATGTGCGCATCTGTGTGTATCTATGTGTATGTTTCTATCTGTGTGTATATCTGTGTATGTACAGTATATGTGTGTATGTATGGTATAGTTGTATGGCTGTGTGTGTATGCATGTACAGTATGTGTGTATCTGTGTATGTGAAATAAATTTGTATGGATATATGGTATATATGTATGTTTATGTGCATGTACATACAGTATATGTATATGTGTGTACGGTATGTGTATACTATGTGTATATACTGTATGTGTGTATGTACGGTACGTGTATGTGTATCTGTATGTTCGGTATATGTGTGTGTATGCATGTACGGTATATGTATGTATGTACGGTATGTGCATTTGGGTGTATTTTATATGTATGTACGGTATGTGTGTACTATATGTATATAACTGTATCTGTGTATGTACGGTATATGTGTGTATCTGTGTGTATGTACGGTATATGTGTACGGCATTTGTGTGAATGTACGGTATATGCATGTGTGCATGTACGGTATGTGTATGTATGATGGTATATGTATGTGTATCTGTGTGTACGTACGGTGTATGTATGTGTATTTGTGTGTATGTATGGTATATGTATGTACGGTATGTGTATACTATCAGTGTATATAACTGTATGTGTGTATGCATGTAAGGTGTATGTCTGTGTATGTACGGTATGTGTATCTGTGTGTATGTACGGTGTATGTATGTACAGTATATGCCGGAACAAAAATCATTGTTCTCATCAGCACATCGCCCAGTTAAAACTGCAGATATTCTGCTAAGATGATACTGTATGGGGACAGATTGATTTACTAGTGATCATTCTCTCCCCAGCCAGTGTAAAGAGGCTGGAAACAAGCGGCGAATGACTTCAATATTGTTGATCACGCTCGTTTAGTGGCCTGAAATCAGCGCATGTAGCTACAACCAAAATGTTTCTGTTGGTGCAATATGTTAGCATTTGGGGCCCCATTTTAAACTTTTGCCTAGGGCCCCACTTTGCCTAAAACCGGCCCTGTCGGGGAGCAAGGGTATTTACTTACCTAGATCTGCGGGGTGCTTACAACCTGATTCGCATCCGTGAGGGGGACGAATGGGAAACGACTTTTAACACCAGGGATGGGCACTATGAATATCTAGTGATGCCTTTTGGGCTCTGTAATGCCCCAGCCGTTTTCCAAGACTTTGTAAATGATAACTTCCATGATATGCTTTCCACTTCGGTCATAGTCTATCTGGATGAGATTCTCATCTACTCTCCAGATATTAACTCCCACCGGAGAGATGTTTGCAGTCATTGACCTCTTACAAACTAACTCCTTCTATGCCAAGTTGGAGAAATGTGTGTTTGAGCAGGAGTCCATACCTTTTCTGGGCTATATCATCTCCGCCCTGGGATTGGCTATGGGTCCTGCCAAACTACAGGCTGTGATGGACTGGCAAGAACCCCATTCTCTTAAAGTGATTCAGTGCTTTATGGGGTTCATTAACTATTATCGCCAGTTCATCACTCATTTCTCAACTTTGGTACCTCCCTTGATAGCCCTCACCAAGAATGGAGCAAATCCCAAATTGTGGTCTGAGGAGGTCTCCAAGGCCTTCACTTCTATTAAATCTCATTTTGCTAGCGCTCCAATCCTACATCGCCCCGATGTTGATAAGCCGTTTATCATGGATGTGGATGCCTCATCCGTTGGTGCTGGAGCAGTCCTCTTCCAAAAGGGGATGAACACTAGAGTGAGAAAATATTCAGAAAAACTCCCACGCTAGAGTTCATATGAGTTTATGCCAGCAGTGAGCGCATCACCGCAAGTCTACTATGCTACATTCCCTTGCATTCCATTCATTACCCAGTTTTTACAACCAGGAGCAACAGCTGCATTAGCAGGCTCCTGGTTGTAAATTTATTTAACCCCTTCAGATGGATTTACAGCATGGGACATGACTGGTCGCCGGAGACTTATGGGGATAGTGTTGATTTTTTACGTTTTTTTTTACAGAACGAGGGTCTTCTGGTGGATTAAGCGTACAATAACGATTTTCAAACACCATGTGTATTTATTTCAATAAAATACTTTATTCTTAATGTGTGTTTATTATTAACCCTTTCATACTATTGGACTAATAATGGATAGGTGTCTTATTGGCATCTCTCCATTATTAACCAGGCTTAATGTCACCTTTCATTAGCAAGGTGGCATTAACCATTTACTACCCCATATCCCACCGCTACAGGGGAGTGAGAAGAGAGTGGCTAAGTGCCAGAATAGGCACATCTTACAGATGTGCCTTTTCTGGGGTGGCTGGGGCAGATGTTTTTAGCCAGGGGATGCAATAACCATGGTCCCTCTCTAGGCTATTAATATCTACCCTCAGTCATTGGCTTTCCCACTCTGGTGGAGAAAATTGTGCGGGGGAGCCCACGCCAGTTTTTTCCATGATTTAACCCTAGAGCCACCAAATTTTGCACACACACACTACTAACATTAGTAGTGAGGAATATGTAAAAAAACAAGGGATATGAAATGGTTTACTGTATTTAATCCATGTCTCATATCCTGTCGGGTTTGACGAGGAGATAGCAAAAGCTGGCAATTGAATTACCAGCTTTTAAGCTATCAAGCGCTGTATGAAATATAAATATATATATATATATATACTGTATATATATATATATATATATGTGTCTCACTGACATATATATACACTCACCGGCCACTTTATTAGGTACACCATGCTAGTAACGGGTTGGACCCCCTTTTGCCTTCAGAACTGCCTCAATTCTTCGTGGCATAGATTCAACAAGGTGCTGGAAGCATTCCTCAGAGATTTTGGTCCATATTGACATGATGGCATCACACAGTTGCCGCAGATTTGTCGGCTGCACATCCCAAAGATGCTCCATACAACCCAGGATGGATCCATGCTTTCATGTTGTTTACGCCAAATTCTGACCCTACCATCCGAATGTCGCAGCAGAAATCGAGACTCATCAGACCAAGCAACGTTTTTCCAATCTTCTACTGTCCGATTTCGATGAGCTTGTACAAATTGTAGCCTCAGTTTCCTGTTCTTAGCTGAAAGGAGTGGTACCCGGTGTGGTCTTCTGCTGCTGTAGCCCATCTGCCTCAAAGTTCGACGCACTGTGCGTTCAGAGATGCTCTTAGGCCTACCTTGGTTGTAACGGGTGGCGATTTGAGTCACTGTTGCCTTTCTATCAGCTCGAACCAGTCTGCCCATTCTCCTCTGACCTCTGGCATCAACAAGGCATTTCCGCCCACAGAACTGCCGCTCACTGGATTTTTTTTCTTTTTCGGACCATTCTCTGTAAACCCTAGAGATGGTTGTGCATGAAAATCCCAGTAGATCAGCAGTTTCTGAAATACTCAGACCAGCCCTTCTGGCACCAACAACCATGCCACGTTCAAAGGCACTCAAATCACCTTTCTTCCCCATACTGATGCTCGGTTTGAACTGCAGGAGATTGTCTTGACCATGTCTACATGCCTAAATGCACTGAGTTGCCGCCATGTGATTGGCTGATTAGAAATTAAGTGTTAACAAGAAGTTGGACAGGTGTACCTAATAAAGTGGCCAGTGAGTGTATATATATATACACTCACCGGCCACTTTATTAGGTACACCATGCTAGTATCGGGTTGGACCCCCTTTTGCCTTCAGAACTGCCTCAATTCTTCGTGGCATAGATTCAACAAGGTGCTGGAAGCATTCCTCAGAGATTTTGGTCCATATTGACATGATGGCATCACACAGTTGCCGCAGATTTGTCGGCTGCACATCCCAAAGATGCTCCATACAAGGCAGGATGGATCCATGCTTTCATGTTGTTTACGCCAAATTCTGACCCTACCATCCGAATGTCGCAGCAGAAATCGAGACTCATCAGACCAAGCAACGTTTTTCCAATCTTCTACTGTCCAATTTCGATGAGCTTGTACAAATTGTAGCCTCAGTTTCCTGTTCTTAGCTGAAAGGAGTGGTACCCGGTGTGGTCTTCTGCTGCTGTAGCCCATCTGCCTCAAAGTTCGACGCACTGTGCATTCAGAGATGCTCTTAGGCCTACCTTGGTTGTAACAGGTGGTGATTTGAGTCACTGTTGCCTTTCTATCAGCTCGAACCAGTCTGCCCATTCTCCTCTGACCTCTGGCATCAACAAGGCATTTCCGCCCACAGAACTGCCGCTCACTGGATTTTTTTTCTTTTTCGGACCATTCTCTGTAAACCCTAGAGATGGTTGTGCGTGAAAATCCCAGTAGATCAGCAGTTTCTGAAATACTCAGACCAGCCCTTCTGGCACCAACAACCATGCCACGTTCAAAGGCACTCAAATCACCTTTCTTCCCCATACTGATGCTCGGTTTGAACTGCAGGAGATTGTCTTGACCATGTCTACATGCCTAAATGCACTGAGTTGCCGCCATGTGATTGGCTGATTAGAAATTAAGTGTTAACAAGAAGTTGGACAGGTGTACCTAATAAAGTGGCCGGTGAGTGTATATATATATACTAGACTGTGGCCCAATTCTAACGCATCGGGTATTCTAGAATATGCATGTCCCCGTAGTATATGGACAATGATGATTCCATAATTCGCGGCAGACTGTGCCCGTCGCTTATTGGTCGAGGCAACCTTTACGACATCATCGTCACCATGGCAACCATTATGACATCTACGTCGATACTGTGCCCGTCGCTGATTGGTCGAGGCGAATTTGCGGCAGACTGTGCCCGTCGCTGATTGGTCGAGGCAACCTTTATGACATCATCGTCGCCATGCTGTGCCCGTCGCTGATTGGTCGAGGCCTGGCGGCCTCGACCAATCAGAGACGCGGGATTTCCAGGACAGACAGACAGACAGACAGACAGAAAGACAGACAGACAGACAGACAGACGGAAAAACCCTTAGACAATTAGATATATATATATATATATATATATATATATATATATATATATATATCTAATATATAAAGCTGAATGTGTGTATGTGTGCATGTATGTATGTATGTATGTCCGGGATTGGCATCTGAACCGTCGCAGCTACAGCCACAAAATTTTGCACAGTCACACGTCTGGACCCCGAGAGCGTCATAGGCTATGTTGTGAGGTGAAATTTTAACCCCGCGCTTTCCAATTCACCAAACAATTTTGCCCCTATCTACATAATGGGGAAAAAGTGAAAGGAAAAGTGTTGGAGGCGTCGCAGCTACAGGCACAAAATTTTGCACAGTCACACGTCTGGACCCCGAGAGCGTCATAGGCTATGTTGTGAGGTGAAATTTTAACCCCGCGCTTTCCAATTCACCAAACAATTTTGCCCCTATCTACATAATGAGAAAAAATGAAAGGAAAAGTGTTGGAGGCGTCGCAGCTACAGGCACAAAATTTTGCACAGTCACACGTCTGGACCCCGAGAGCGTCAAAGCTATGTTGTGAGGTGAAATTTTAACCCCGCGCTTTCCAATTCACCAAACAATTTTGCCCCTATCTACATAATGGGGAAAAAGTGAAAGGAAAAGTGTTGGAGGCAAATTAACAGCTGCCAGATGTGAACAAGGGGGACTTAAAGAATGACAGCGATGGCGCCAAAGAGTATATACTGTACAGTTGCTAAGGTGGGGCCCCAACATGGGATAATCACCACACCACCACGGGGATATGAACACACACACAAAATGCGCCACACACTACCACGTGCTCGAACACATATACCACCCTCAGCGCACATTTCACCACACATACACCAACCTCGCCACATAAAAGTCGAAACACAAAAGTCGCCGCTCAAAACTCGCCACGCGCAAAACTCTCCACATGCAAAACTCGCCACACGTGCAAAACTCACCTCATGGAAAACTCGCCACACGCAAAACTTGCACACGCAGAAAAATTGCCACATGCACAAAAGTTGCAACACATGCAAAAGTTGCCTCACACAAAACTTGCACATACTCAAAAGGCACCACACACAAAACTCGCCACGCGCAAAACTCGCCATGCGCAAAACTTGCTGCACACAACTTGCTACACTAACCTGTCACATGCAACTCGACACACAAAAAGTTGCTACACGCATGTCGCCACACAAAACTCATCTCACAAAAGTCGCTACATGCATGTCGCCACACGCAACTCAACACACACAACTTGACACACGAAACTCACCCTAAAACACACACAAGTCTGGTATTATCCTTCAAAAATAAAAATCTGATTAATAAGCTGAAAAACTACAAGAGCAACAAATGTACCATATAGGAATCCGGCAGCTGTCAGTCACATGACCAGTCTATTATGTGTATGTGTGAGCTAATATATACTGCCAGGGGGTGGGCTTACTGTTGGCTGGAGATTTATCAGGCTGCCAATTTAGCTTACAAATACTGAGGTAAAAATACTGACCAAATAACGTGTGAACGAGGGCTAATACAGGAGAAGATGACATAAAGATATATACTATATACAGGAGGATATGACACACAGGTATATACTATTTACAGGGGAGATGACACACAGGTATATACTATATACAGGAGAGATGACACACAGGTATATACTATATAGAGGAGGAGATGACATACAGGTACATACTACATACAGGAGGAGATGACATACAGGTATATACTATATACAGGAGGAGATGGCACACAGGTATATACTATATACAGGAGCAGATTACCTACAGGTATATAGTATATACAGGAGGAGATGACATACAGGTATATGCTATGTATAGGAGGAGATGACATACAGGTATATACTATATACAGGAGGAGATGACACACAGATATATACTATATATAGGTGAGATGACACACAGGTATATACTATATACAGGAGATTACATACAGGTATATCTAATATATAAAGCTGAATGTGTGTATGTATGTATGTATGTGTGTATGTCCGGGATTGGCATCTGCACCGTCACAGCTACAGCCACAAAATTTTGCACAGTCACACGTCTGGACCCCGAGAGCGTCATAGGCTATGTTGTGAGGTGAAATTTTAACCCCGCGCGTTCCAATTCACAAAACAATTTTGCCCCTATCTACATAATGGGGAAAAAGTGAAGGGAAAAGTGTTGGAGAAAAATTGACAGTTGCCAGATGTGAACAATGGGGACTTAAAGAATGAGAGCGATGGCGCCAAAGAGTATATACCGTACAGTTGCTAAGGTGGGGCCCCGACATGGGATACTCACCACACACGGGGATATGAACACAAACACAAAATGCGCCACACACTACCACGTGCTTGAACACATATACGACCCTCAGCGCACATTTCACCACACATACACCAACCTCGCCACATAAAAGTCGAAACACAAAAGTCACCACTCAAAACTCGCCACGCGCAAAACTCGCTACATGCAAAACTCGCCATATGCAAAACTAGGCTCACGCAATACTCGCCACACGCAAAACTCACCTCATGGAAAACTCACCTCATGCAAAACTTGCACACACAGAAAAATTGCCACATGTACAAAAGTTGCACCACATGCAAAAGTTGCCTCACACAAAACTTGCACATACTCAAAACGCACCACACATAAAACTCGCCACGCGCAAAACTCGCCATGCTCAAAACTTGCTGCACACAACTTACTATACTAACCTGTCACATGCAACTCGACACACAAAATGTTGCTACACGCATGTCGCCACACAAAACTCATCTCACAAAAGTCACCACATGCATGTCGCCACACGCAACTCAACACACACAACTTGATACATGAAACTCGCCCTGAAACACACACAAGTCTGGTATTGTCCTTCAAAAATAAAAATCTGATTAATAAGCAGACAAACTACAAGAGCAACAAATGTACCATATAGGAAATACGGCAGCTGTCAGTCACATGACCTGTCTATTATGTGTATGTGTGAGCTAATATATACTGCCAGGGGGTGGGCTTACTGTTGGCTGGGGATTTATCAGGCTGCCAATAGCAACCAATCACAGCTCAGCTTCTATTTTGCTACAGTTAATTAATCTGAGCTCTGATTGGTTAATATAGGCAACAAAGACATTCTGAGTATAACAAAGCTAATATATGTTGTGAAATTCTTCTATTAGCTTAGTTTTTGCCTTTTAATAATTACATTTCTATCTATTTGTTTTGTGGTTTTTGTGTGCAGAATAAATTTTTGTTAACACATTCTATTTTGCTAACAGCAGTCATTAACCTGGGCAAAGCCGGGTAGTACAGCTAGTAAATATATAAAGTGCATATATGTTTTCACGAAAATTTGAGGCCATGGATCCATTCTATGTACATTTTGCAAGCCGGTGAGAAAATCTCACCGTACAGATGCCATACGGATGACACAGATAATTTTTAGAGAAAAAATTGCATCCTTGCGCTGAATACGGATCACTGTTCCGGACCTTTTCTGCGTATTACGCCTGTAAAAAACGGACCATATTTCCCTACGCTAAGTGTGACCCCAGCCAATGGTTAGTAGGGGATCAAATACTTATTTCTCACTGCAAAATGCAAATAAATGTATATAATTTATACAATGTGATTTTCTGGATTTTATTTTTGATATTCTATCTCTCAATGTGAAAATTAACCAACCCTTAAAATGATAGACTGTTCATGTTTTTATCAGTGGGCAAACTTACAAAATCAGCAAGGGATCAAATATTTAGTTATTTCACACACTGTATATAGCGCAAATAATTCCACATCACTTTACAGAAATTTACAAACATTAGTGGCATTGTCCCCATTGTGACTCATAATTAGTGTTGAACATTCCGATACCGCAAGTATCGGGTATCGGCCGATATTTGCGGTATCGGAATTCCGATACCGAGTTCCGATATTTTTGTGATATTGGAAATCGGAATCGGAAGTTCCCAGTGTATGGTTCCCAGGGTCTGGAGGAGAGGAGACTCTCCTTCAGGACCTGGGATCCATATTCATGTAGAAAATAAAGAATAAAAATAAAAAATATGGATATACTCACCCCTCCGGCGGAGCCTGGACCTTAGCGGTGTAACCGGCAGCCTCCGTTCCTAAGAATGCAGTGAGTTTAGGACCTGCAATGACGTCACGGCTTGTGATTGGTCGTGTGAGCGGTCACATGAGCGGTCACGCAACCAATCACAAGCCGCGACGTCATCGAAGGTCCTTTACTCGGCATTCTTAGGAACGGAGGCAGACGCTTGGACCGGTGAGAGCCAGGGGTGTTGTGAATTTGGATTCTGGGCTCCCCCGGTGGCTACTGGTGGAATTGAACTGGTGTCTTCATCTTCTCTGTTCACCTGTTCCCATCAAGATGTGGGAGTCGCTATATAACCTTGCTTCTCTGTTAGTTGCTTGCCGGTCAACAATGTTATCAGAAGCCTCTCTGTGCTTGTTCCTGCTCCTAGACAACTACTAGATAAGTTGGACTTTTGTCCATGTTTGTTTTTGCATTTTTGTTCCAGTTCACAGCTGTAGTTTTGTTACTGTGTCTGGAAAGCTCTTGTGAACAGGAATTGCCACTCTGGTGTTATGAGTTAATGCCAGAGTCTTAAAGTGATTTCTGGATGGTATTTTGATAGGGTTTTCAGCTGACCATGAAAGTGTCCTTTCTGTCTTCTGCTATCTAGTAAGTGGACCTCAAATTTGCTAAACCTATTTTCATACTACGTTTGTTATTTCATCTTAATTCACCGCCAATACATGTGGGGGGCCTCTGTCTCCTTTCGGGGTATTTCTCTAGAGGTGAGCTAGGACTAATATTTTCCTCTGCTAGCATTATTTAGTCCTCCGGCTGGCGCTGGGCATCTAGGGATAAAACGTAGGAATGCTACCCGGCCACTGCTAGTTGTGCGGTAGGTTTAGTTCATGGTCAAGCTCAGTTCCCATCTTCCAAGAGCTAGTTCCTATATATGCTTATGCTATGTTCTCTTGCCATTGAGATCATGACAGTTTGACCGGCCCACTAAAGGGTTAAAATCCTTGGCTGAGAAAGGAGAGAAATAAGAAGTCTGCTGAGATTTTTTTTTTTTTTTTTTTTCCTCTTGAGTGTGCTCTTAATTGGACCTCTTGCCAGTCTGTCTATGCTGCAGCCTTTTTTTTTTCTTTCTCTCCTTCTAATCTTTGAATGGCTCTGTGTCCACCTGTTTGTAATGGATCTTCAGAGTGTAACTGCAGGTTTGAATAATCTCGCCACGAAAGTACAAAATTTGCAAGATTTTGTTTGTCAGGCACCTGTATCTGAGCCGAAAATTCCTTTGCCGGAATTTTTCTCGGGGAATAGATCTGGGTTTCAGAATTTTCGAAATAATTGCAAATTATTTTTGTCCCTGAAGTTTCGCTCTGCCGGAGACCCTGCACAGCAGGTCAGGATTGTGATTTCCTTGCTCCGGGGCGACCCTCAAGATTGGGCTTTTGCATTGGCACCAGGGGATCCTGCGTTGCTCAATGTGGATGCGTTTTTTCTGGCCTTGGGGTTGCTTTATGACGAACCTCATTTGGAGCTTCAGGCAGAAAAAACTTTGATGTCCCTTTCTCAGGGGCAAGATGAAGCTGAAATTTACTGCCAAAGATTTCGTAAATGGTCTGTGCTTACTCAGTGGAATGAGTGCGCCCTGGCGGCGACCTTCAGAGAGGGTCTCTCTGATGCCATTAAGGATGTTATGGTGGGGTTCCCTGTGCCTGCGGGTCTGAATGAGTCCATGACAATGGCTATTCAGATCGATCGGCGTTTGCGGGAGCGCAAACCAGTGCACCATCTGGCGGTGTCCACTGAGAAGACGCCAGAGAGTATGCAGTGTGATAGAATTCTGTCCAGAAGCGAGCGGCAGAATTTTAGACGGAAAAACGGGTTGTGTTTCTATTGTGGTGATTCTACTCATGTTATATCAGCATGCTCTAAGCGCACTAAAAAGCTTGATAAATCTGGTTCCATTTGCACTTTACAGTCTAAGTTTATTCTATCTGTGACCCTGATTTGCTCTTTGTCATCTATTACCACGGACGCCTATGTCGACTCTGGCGCGGCTTTGAGTCTTATGGATTGGTCCTTTGCCAAACGCTGTGGGTATGATTTAGAGCCTTTGGAGACTCCTATTCCTCTGAAGGGGATTGACTCCACCCCATTGGCTAATAATAAACCACAATACTGGACACAAGTAACTATGTGTATTAATCCAGATCACCAGGAGATTGTTCGCTTTCTGGTGCTGTATAGTCTACATGATGATTTGGTGCTAGGATTGCCATGGCTGCAATCTCACAACCCAGTCCTTGACTGGAGAGCTATGTCTGTGTTGAGCTGGGGATGTAAGGGGGCTCATGGGGATGTACCTTTGGTTTCCATTTCATCATCTATTCCCTCTGAAATTCCTGAGTTCCTGTCTGACTATCGTGACGTCTTTGAAGAACCCAAGCTTGGTTCGTTACCTCCGCACCGAGAGTGCGATTGTGCCATAGATTTAATTCCGGGTAGTAAATACCCAAAGGGTCGTTTATTTAATCTGTCTGTGCCTGAACATGCTGCTATGCGAGAATATATAAAGGAGTCCTTGGAAAAGGGACATATTCGTCCATCGTCATCTCCCTTAGGAGCCGGTTTTTTCTTTGTGTCAAAAAAAGACGGCTCTTTGAGACCATGTATTGATTATCGGCTTTTGAATAAAATCACTGTTAAATATCAATACCCATTGCCGTTGCTGACTGATTTGTTTGCTCGCATAAAGGGGGCCAAGTGGTTCTCTAAGATTGACCTTCGTGGGGCGTATAATTTGGTGCGTATCAGGCAGGGGGATGAGTGGAAAACCGCATTTAATACGCCCGAGGGCCACTTTGAGTATTTGGTGATGCCTTTTGGTCTTTCAAATGCTCCGTCAGTTTTCCAGTCCTTTATGCATGATATTTTTCGCGATTATTTGGACAAATTTATGATTGTGTATCTGGATGATATTCTGATTTTTTCGGATGACTGGGACTCTCATGTCCAGCAAGTCAGGAGGGTTTTTCAGGTTTTGCGTTCTAATTCTTTGTGTGTGAAGGGTTCTAAGTGTGTTTTTGGGGTACAGAGGATTTCCTTTTTGGGATATATTTTTTCTCCCTCTTCCATTGAAATGGATCCTGTCAAGGTTCAAGCTATTTGTGATTGGACGCAGCCCTCTTCTCTTAAGAGTCTTCAGAAATTTTTGGGCTTTGCTAACTTTTATCGTCGATTTATTGCTGGTTTTTCGGATATTGTTAAGCCATTGACCGATTTGACTAAGAAGGGTGCTGATGTTGCTGATTGGTCCCCTGATGCTGTGGAGGCCTTTCGGAAGCTTAAGCGCCGTTTTTCCTCTGCCCCTGTGTTGCGTCAGCCTGATGTTGCTCTCCCTTTTCAGGTTGAGGTCGACGCTTCTGAGATCGGAGCTGGGGCAGTGTTGTCGCAGAAAAGTTCCGACTGCTCCGTGATGAGGCCTTGTGCCTTCTTTTCCCGTAAATTTTCGCCCGCTGAGCGGAATTATGATGTTGGGAATCGGGAGCTTTTGGCCATGAAGTGGGCTTTTGAGGAGTGGCGCCATTGGCTTGAGGGGGCCAGACATCAGGTGGTGGTATTGACTGACCACAAAAATTTGATTTATCTTGAGACCGCCAGGCGCCTGAATCCTAGACAGGCGCGCTGGTCATTATTTTTCTCTCGGTTTAATTTTGTGGTGTCATACCTGCCGGGTTCTAAGAATGTTAAGGCGGATGCCCTTTCTAGGAGTTTTGAACCTGACTCGCCTGGTAACTCTGAGCCCACAGGTATCCTTAAGGATGGAGTGATATTGTCAGCCGTTTCTCCAGACCTGCGGCGGGCCTTGCAGGAGTTTCAGGCGGATAGACCGGATCGTTGCCCACCTGATAAACTGTTTGTCCCTGATGATTGGACCAGTAGAGTCATCTCTGAGGTTCATTCTTCTGCGTTGGCAGGTCATCCTGGAATCTTTGGTACCAGGGATTTGGTGGCAAGGTCCTTCTGGTGGCCTTCCCTGTCACGAGATGTGCGAGGCTTTGTGCAGTCTTGTGACGTTTGTGCTCGGGCCAAGCCTTGTTGTTCTCGGGCTAGTGGATTATTGTTGCCCTTGCCTATTCCTAAGATGCCTTGGACGCACATCTCGATGGATTTTATTTCAGATCTGCCTGTTTCTCAGAAAATGTCTGTCATCTGGGTGGTGTGTGACCGTTTCTCTAAGATGGTCCATTTGGTTCCTCTGCCCAAGTTGCCTTCTTCTTCCGAGTTGGTTCCTCTGTTTTTTCAAAATGTTGTTCGTTTGCATGGTATTCCTGAGAATATCGTTTCTGACAGAGGAACCCAATTTGTGTCTAGATTTTGGCGGGCATTCTGTGCTAGGATGGGCATAGATTTATCTTTTTCATCCGCTTTCCATCCTCAGACTAATGGCCAGACCGAGCGGACTAATCAGACCCTGGAGACATATCTGAGGTGTTTTGTGTCTGCTGACCAGGATGATTGGGTTGCTTTTTTGCCATTGGCGGAGTTCGCTCTCAATAATCGGGCCAGCTCTGCCACTTTGGTGTCCCCGTTTTTCTGTAATTCGGGGTTTCATCCTCGATTTTCCTCTGGTCAGGTGGAATCTTCGGATTGTCCTGGAGTGGATGCTGTGGTGGAGAGATTGCATCAGATCTGGGGGCAGGTGGTGGACAATTTGAAGTTGTCCCAGGAGAAGACTCAGCTTTTTGCCAACCGCCACCGTCGTGTTGGTCCTCGGCTTTGTGTTGGGGATTTGGTGTGGTTGTCTTCTCGTTTTGTCCCTATGAGGGTCTCTTCTCCTAAGTTTAAGCCTCGGTTCATCGGCCCGTATAAGATTTTGGAGATTCTTAACCCTGTTTCCTTCCGTTTGGACCTCCCTGCATCCTTTTCTATTCATAACGTTTTTCATTGGTCATTATTGCGCAGGTATGAGGTACCGGTTGTGCCTTCCGTTGAGCCTCCTGCTCCAGTGTTGGTTGAGGGTGAGTTGGAGTACGTTGTGGAGAAAATCTTAGACTCCCGTGTTTCCAGACGAAGACTCCAGTATCTGGTCAAGTGGAAGGGATACGGCCAGGAGGATAATTCTTGGGTGAATGCATCTGATGTTCATGCCTCTGATCTGGTTCGTGCCTTTCATAGGGCCCATCCTGATCGCCCTGGTGGTTCTGGTGAGGGTTCGGTGCCCCCTCCTTGAGGGGGGGGTACTGTTGTGAATTTGGATTCTGGGCTCCCCCGGTGGCTACTGGTGGAATTGAACTGGTGTCTTCATCTTCTCTGTTCACCTGTTCCCATCAAGATGTGGGAGTCGCTATATAACCTTGCTTCTCTGTTAGTTGCTTGCCGGTCAACAATGTTATCAGAAGCCTCTCTGTGCTTGTTCCTGCTCCTAGACAACTACTAGATAAGTTGGACTTTTGTCCATGTTTGTTTTTGCATTTTTGTTCCAGTTCACAGCTGTAGTTTTGTTACTGTGTCTGGAAAGCTCTTGTGAACAGGAATTGCCACTCTGGTGTTATGAGTTAATGCCAGAGTCTTAAAGTGATTTCTGGATGGTATTTTGATAGGGTTTTCAGCTGACCATGAAAGTGTCCTTTCTGTCTTCTGCTATCTAGTAAGTGGACCTCAAATTTGCTAAACCTATTTTCATACTACGTTTGTTATTTCATCTTAATTCACCGCCAATACATGTGGGGGGCCTCTGTCTCCTTTCGGGGTATTTCTCTAGAGGTGAGCTAGGACTAATATTTTCCTCTGCTAGCATTATTTAGTCCTCCGGCTGGCGCTGGGCATCTAGGGATAAAACGTAGGAATGCTACCCGGCCACTGCTAGTTGTGCGGTAGGTTTAGTTCATGGTCAAGCTCAGTTCCCATCTTCCAAGAGCTAGTTCCTATATATGCTTATGCTATGTTCTCTTGCCATTGAGATCATGACACAGGGGCCGTCCGAGGGGTGAGTATATCAATATTTTTTATTTTTATTCTTTATTTTATACATGAATATGGATCCCAGGGCCTGAAGGAGAGTTTCCTCTCCTTCAGACCCTGGGAACCATTCCGATATTTTGTGTCCCATTGATATGCATTGGTATCGGGTATCGGTATCGGCGATATCCGATACTTTTTCGGTATCGGCCGATCCAATCCGATACCGATACCTTTGCATATCGGAAGGTATCGCTCAACACTACTCATAATCTAAATTTGCTATGAGTATGTCTTTGGACTGTGTGAAAAAAAATGAGTACTGAAAGGAAACCCTCACAAACACAAGGAAAACATACAAACTCTTTGCAGATGCTGTCCTTGGTTGGGTTAGAAACCAGGACTCCATTGCTGCAAGGCTGCTAATGTTTTTGCGTTGACAACTGAGTGTTCCCGGGGTTGGAAGCCGTTCACTGCTATACACACTGTGGGCCTCACTGAAGTCTTAGTGAAAACCACTTTCAAGATTATCTTCAAGCATGTTTTGATACTGCAACATGGGCACGTCCCTTTCCAGGGGGAAAATAACTGGGAAAATTTACTTTTGTATCATGGATCAAACAGACTGGCAACCCAGTAGTCAACACTATTTTGAATCCTAACAATACAGGCAGCATTCATGTTGCAGATAGTATTGCAAGAAGGAACTAATGGGTCGGTCTCTTTCAATAGGTAGACTTCAATATTGTGTTGGTGGCGGGATAACACTCAAGCTTGTTTCCTCCATCCCCTCCTGGCTACCATGGACAATAGAGAGGGAAACATTATCCTCGTCATCTCTTAACTCTTGCACGTCCATCACCTCCTCCTTCTCGTCCTTTTCCAATTATTACTCCCATGGCAACCATCTGTGGGATGACAAACCTGAACTTAGTGTTAACCCTTCCGCATCCTCCTGTGCTTCCTCCTCTTCCCCCAGGACCATCACCACCTCCTCCAGCAGACTATTCAAAGTGTGCTCCAGCATGAAGATGACAGTAAAACTGATGCTGATTATGGCATTGTCACCGCTAACCTTCTTAGCAGAAATTTTGAAAACATACAGAAGGGAGCAGAGGTTCATTATCTGTGTCCACACCACAAGTGTGAATTGCACCATGTCTGTGCTGCATTGTGCCAGGCTATGTAAAATGACATACTTCACAAGGTCTCAGCACTGCTGACACAGTCACTGCAACATGTGCAGAGTTGAATTTCACAGTGTAGTACTGGGGGACTATGACAACCATCAGCTTTCAAAAACCGTCTGTATCCACAAGGCAGAAAGTCTGCATTTCCGTGGCCAAAATATTGGATTGGCCATCCAGTTATCACTGAGATTACAGGCCGTGAGATACACAGAACCACCGCCTATGATCTTTGAAGTGAAGAGCTCTGAGTGTGTATATACCATGAACATTGCTTACAACACGATAACCCCACACTCCTCATTGACACCAACAGTCCTGTTTTTTTAAAAAAATAAATAGATACAGGACCATTGGATGCCATTCTTCTTTCAGGGTTCACACCATCAGGGTCTTGCATCCCCTCTTCCTCCGAGTAGTGGTCATAAACCATCCCACAGGCTCACCCACCTAGTTCCTTGACTACTTTTCTGTGTTGCGGCCACACTTCATGTCTTCAGAATTCCCAACCCTTATCCTGGGAGACTCCAACAGCCCCACACCCCCAACTTTATCGAAAATTCTATGTCTACCCACATCTTGTAGCCTCTCACAACCTTCAACCTCTGAAACACACAAAGACAGTAGTAACCCTGATCTGGTCTTTGTCCACCTCACTTCAATCTACAACCTAGATAACTTACCTCTTACATTTTATTCCTCATGAAATTTGGAGTATAACCACAACGCACACATTTTTAGGCGCACCCTAAAAACACATCTGTTTAGGGCAACCTATCATGTTCCCAAATCAAAGTTCTTTTTATATATATATATATATAGCCTATTCTCTACTTCTCTGAACATAATTCACCATCAAACTCAAATGTACCCACAAGCCTCATGCAGCCTTTATCTTCCTCCCATTTCCTAAAGGTGGTTGGACCGTCATTGCAAATAAGCACTTGTACTCTGTCACCCCCTCCTTATTGCAGATTGTAAGCTCTAAAGAGCAGAGTCATCATTATTTTTGCTTTAATTGTTTGATTATTGTAAACTTAGTAACTTTTGACAGTTTTACATGAACTACTGATTTTTAAAGCTCTGCGTGTTTGCGCTTTATAAATAAAGGTTATTATTATTAGTATATTAAAGATGGTGAAGTTCAAGCTCTTAGCTTTGCCAAGTGCAGGAGGAAACAATCTTTTACGTGAGCACAACTGCACAAATGAGGGCTGGCTGCTGTGTTGACAGTGGGTGGAGCAGTGTGAACACGACACACTATTGGACTGTGAGAGAGGTGCAGTTGGAGACGTTATGGGTGGATTGAGAAACATGGGGTGTGCTTGGTATCTAAGATCAGTCAAAAACAGCAGGCATGATCACTTCCATATCAGCTGATGAGCTCTCACTTACCCCTTCTGTAGTGTGTAAACTAGTGGAGGTTCTGCGGCTGTAAGCCTGTGTGACAACACTTGCCATGGTGCAGGACGAGGAAGAATCAGAAGATGCGATTGATTGATTGGGTGGACGGTGGTTGGCGAGGCCCCCTGGTTTGCATTTTAGCACAGTGAGATTCCCAGATTAACCCATGTCGATCGCACATGTGCCAGTTCATTCATGTAGTAGTCAAATTATTGCATTTTTTACATTACTCTGTAGTTGGCAGATAATGTGATTTGTGTCATTTTTGCCGGTCTGAAAAAATAAGACCCAAGCTAGGCAACTGCAGAGTCGCAAATGTTGCTGGCCACTGACAGAGCTTGGGCTGAGCATGCATTGCTTATCATGGTTGCATAACTCTGTGTCTGCTTGAAGCCACAATGTAACCTCATCTTCCTCCTTCTCCTCCTGTTCTGAGCAACTCAGCTGCATGCCTCAAGTATCTGAGTCTTATCAAGATCACCTCTACCCCCGAAGTTAACGTCTTTTGACAAGGGTTTGGATTCTATTCGGACCCTACTTTGTTCGGTCCTGTAGCAAACTTTGACGGTGACTGTAGTAGCCCCTCCAGTAACAGAAGTCATAAAAATGCTGCACAATTGCTGTCTGCAGCAAAACAAACCCACTTCTCATATCCCATATCATACCTGTTTCATAACTATAAACAGCTATTCAGTTCTTTAAATTCTCTCATATGTTCACCAGCTCCCCCTCCCTCTTCTTTTATCTCAGCTGAAGACTTTACCTCACCAACTGTGACCTTGACCCAATATCGTTCAACCTTATTCCAAACCTTACCACAGTCCGATGTGTTGGTGTTGCCTGAGGGGCAGGTGTAGTCCCAGGCACTCTGCTTATTTTATGTGCACTCCCTCCCAGTTAAAAGGACAGCACACATCACCCTAAGGTGTTACCTGCCAAAAGCTTGGTGACAATTTCTATTTAAGGCTCCTCCTCCAATATGGAGGTGCCTGAGCAATTTTGTTAGTTTGCCTTGCATGCTTGCTAGATGTCAGGTTCCCCAGGTTCACCTGTCTGTTTGTCTACCCTGAAAACATCTGCTTGTACCTGTCTATTATCTTCTGTCCATCAGTCAGTCCAGATCGCACCTGCCAGTGCACATCTGTCTAACACCAGGTCCAACCCTTACCTGCCAGTGCTTTTCTATTCCTCAGCCAGTCCCATCTGTACCCATGGTTTCAGTGTCACTACAGTGCCTGCCTGCCTTCTTTGTCCCTCATTTGATCTGTACCAGCCTACCTGCTCTAGGGATTCAGCTCTCTCCCTCTGTAGGTCAGCCCTGGAGTATCACATGCTGCCACCTCCTTGTCCATCCTTGGCTTGGGGTTTTCGCCTGCTGCCACTTATCCAAGGTTGGATTTGCTAGGCCACCTACATACACCCCTCCAGGCTTTCTGTGGTATACAGAATAGTGGTTCCACAACCTTGCCGCCCATTACAGTCACCTTCAGCAGGGTTGGCTGTAGTGGGAGAGGTGTGGTCTCTGCTATACTGTCACTCCTTATTATACTAGTTATACTCTATTGAAATTGATTGCATTTTGGTGGTGTCTGCCACTATTTTTTGGAAATGTGTAGACTCCTGGTTGGCTGTCCATATGCTGGATTGGCTGTAGTGGAAGACATGTCTGTCCCTATTATACTATTTCTACTCTGATTAAATTTATGCCACTTTGTTGGTGTCTGCCACTAATTGTTGGAAATGTGAACACTCCTGGTTGGGTGTACATCTGTTAGGTTGGCTGTAGTGGAGGAGATGTCATTCCCCATTATACTAGTTATACTCTGTGTAATAATTATAGGGGATAACTCAGGAGACTCTTTGCGTGGAACAAGACAACTACAGGACACAGTTTTATAAGTGGTAAAGTCTATATTATCACACGGTGATTCAAACAGGTGCAGAGAGAAACTCAAGTCCACAACACTTGGTGTAAATATTAAACGCAGCTTAAACAGTCTATAGGGAACTTCAGAGGAAAATGCAATCACGCAGAAAGTCTATGAAGCACAGTTATTCTTGAGGATACTTGACACAAATAAGTCCTTGTTTTAATCCAAACATAGATAGATATGCTTATAAGGCAGTTCAAGCAATGTCTTATCTCAACCAGGATGGCCTGGGTGATAATCTCAGGTTTAAGCAGAGCAGCAACAGCTTTCATGTCCAGCAAATGCAGATGGGAGTAAACATGAGCAGCAGATGAAGGAGGATTACTGGAAACTGGTGTATGCAGCAGGAACTCAGAGCAGAGTAGCAGGATAACCACACAGGTTCACAGGAGCAGGTGTATAGCCAGGGAGTCATCAGAGTCAGGAGCTGGATGCAAGGCAGAATACTCTAGCACAGACTGAAGGCTGGGGTGGAGTTTTATAGTAGGAAGACACAGTGCACATGAGACCAAAGACGCCATCTTGGAAAAGGGCAGTATTGCACAAAAGGTAATAAAAATGTTCAGAGTCCTGACACTCTGGTGATATTTATGCCACTTTGGTAGTGTCTGCCACTACTTTTTGGAAATGTGTAGACTCCTGGTTGGGTCTCCTTCATGTGTGCTGCCTGTAGCAGTATTCCTCTGAGAAAGGCAGGCCTCCACTTCCTTTGAGTCAACTGCCCATATTACTATCCTTAGATTTTTCTGACAATATTAGTCTATGAAATTGACATTTGTGCCTGAGCATAAAAGCAGATTGAGATGTTGCATTTGGTATCAGGGCTCCCTACTCTGATGCCTCACCCACCTCTTCTTAATGTGAAATTTAAAATTCAAAGCTGTAAATGCTGGCCCAGACCCTGAAACCTCATGCATGGCTGATTGCTGCTGTACCATTCTTAAATTTGTACTGTGAGTGAATTGAGGCCACTTTCCTGGTGTCTGCCCCTTATTTAATGTGTTTTGACAGCTTTTAGACCCTTTTAAAGGTTTTGTGTATGCATTTATTTTTGCCTCCCATTGACTCCATTGGCATTTGGCTCTGTTGGGTGAATATTCGAAGACAAAATCAGCAAATATTGCAAATTTGGCGATCACATTCCTATTCGAACATTGAAATATCTGCTCATCTCTAGTTACAGTATTAGAGATGGGTGAACCCAAACAGTAAAGTTTGGCATTTCTCCCAAACACCTACTGTTTTTGTCATTGACACTGAACACGAACTTCACAAACTTACTGAAATCTGCTGCCCAAACCCCGTGTGTTTTTTGCGCTGTCATGTGCATGACAGCGCGGCGAACTCCACTTCTGATCAGCGGTGAAACAATCATTGCCAGTCACAGATCTGCGGTTTCCATGCTGTCAAATGACAGCGTGAGGCCACAACTGTGATCCGAGGTATAAAGTTCACCTCCGGTCACTGATATCAGCTGATGTTACTATTGCTTCCATCAGTTGATGCCTGTGGCCACTAATAACAGTGAGAGCAGGAGAAGCTGATGGAAGTATGCATCAGCCGGATCCTGCACTGTAAAAAAAAAACTTCGAAAAATAATGGCGTTGGTTATCCTTTTACTTTTGATAACCAGCCAGGCAAAACTCACAGCTGGGGGCTGCAGCCCTCAGCTGTCAGTTTAAGCAAGGCTGGTTATAAGAAACAGAGGGTTCTTCCTCACGCCATATTTTTTAATTATTAAAAAAAAAAACAATTTAAAAAGATGACGTGGGCCCTACAGCTAAAGGGTTAGTGGGAAGAGCTGGGCAAAATGCCAGAATTTGTGCATTTAATAGATTTGCCTATTCTGAGTGGCAGCGGGCTGCTATTTTTGGGCTAGGGAGTAATAACCATGGCCCTTACCAGCCTGAGAATACCAGCTCCAGCTGTATACTTTAGCAAGACTGGTTGTCAAAAATCAAAAATGGAGGGGACCCCATGCTATTTTTTAAATTATTTAATTAAATAATTAAAAAATACGGCTTGGGGACCGCTTCAATCTTGATATCCAGTCTTGCTGATGCTGATAGCTAAGGGTAGCAGCCCCCAGCTGTGAATTTTGCCTTGCTGGTTATCAAAATTACAGGGGAACCCACAATGTTTTTTTTTAATTATTTACTTACAGCGCAGGAGCCAGCTGTTGAATACTCCTATCAGTCGCTCCTGCTCTCACTGTTATTAGCTGCAGAAAGCTTTGGCTGATGGGAGCGGTCATTCTATCATCTAACACCAGTGACTGGATGTGAACTTTGTGCAGCATGGGAACTGCGGCTCTCTGACCGGCGGTGATTATTTCACCACCAATCATAAGTGGTGTTTGACGCGCTGTCATGCATATTACAGAGTGGCAAACACTGGATGTTGGGGCCCTCGTTCACTGGTCCAAGTTAGTTTTCATGTCCACGTACTCTTCTGATACCCGATCAGAAACTTTTTGTAACTGTTCAGCCGAATCCGCCGGACCTGAACATCAAGTTGTCCACCCATCTTTACTAGTTATAATGTATAGGTAGACCACAGATCACTTTTTAGCGTCTTTTTAGGTCAACTAAGCAGTAAAGGATTGTAACTTCTAAATGACTTTAACTTCTATATATAGTATTGGAGGAATTATGGCAGAATAATATACAGCAGAAAATTGGACATGAAAAGTCAATGAGATAAAATACCTATTTTTTTAAATAAACAGTATTTTTGTCAATATACATGTCAAAAGTCGCAAAAGATAATTTGTTTTTAAATCTTCTAGGTATAACACTGCACACTAAAAGGGCTCATTTATATTACAAATGCTGAATGTTGATTTCAATCCTATATTTATGCATGTTTTTAATAATGCATTTTTTTTAAAGCAATGTTTGAACACACAAAATAAATTAGTCAATTGGGAGTCTTTCTTAATACCTTTTTTCAAATGGTGGGCAGCAATATATATATACATACTTATAACATATTTTACATAGCCTCTTTAAATGTGATCTGCTTTAACAAGGATTATCATTATTTACGGTATACCTTGAGCACAAACTAGAAATGAAAAGACAAAATTCTGAGCAGAAGGCAGAAGACATACACCTTCCTATAATATGCAACTACATTTATATTCCTTACTTAACTTAAGTTAATGTATGTTAGTTTCATTAAAGAAAAATCACATGGTATAAGCTAAACCTAAATATATCTGTTTATTTTAAAAATGTTTATTTTATTTTCTGTCTCTTGGTCACATTTTTATTTTGTTTTCAAGGTATAAATAAAGAATCTGCTTGTTAAAATAGTTCATATTTAAAAATGATATGTAAAAGGGCTGTAGTGAAAAGGATATGTAAAATTGCTGTACTGAAAGTGCATCCATATTTCACAGTCCACTTTGCTACTTTGTTTCTTTCACAGGATCATTCTCATCCACCTCAAAGGATTTTTAAATTTAAAAAGATAATAAAATCAACCATTCTTCAACTCAAAACTACTGTAAACATAAATCCATCATAGTGCATAAATTTGCTGAAAACAAACTATAATGTATACAAACAAATGGCATAAGAAAGGCTTAGCAGAATATTTTACTTCTAGGTGAGTCAGGACTGATTTTAAAATAATCACAAATCTTCAGTTGCCCTGCAATTTACTTATCCTTATCAGCATTCATATGTTTTTAGAAATCCTTTTTTAGGTACAAAAAAGAAAGGTTTCTAGTTCACATAATGTATTTTAGCCAGAATCCATTGTAACGTACAGTATTTACAGTATCCTTGCCTTTCTTTAATGCTCTATAATTTTATCTACTATCTAAACGCTTTATGTTTTATTTTCATTTTCAGTTAATCTTATATCTTCACTATGCTAGCATCAACACCCTTATAACTTATTTTCAAGTACTTCCACTTGAAACATATTTTAAACAATGTCTGACATGAATATTATAAAAGGCTTGTTGAAACTATAAATAGCAGTAATGTCTAGGATATAATTTATAGTATCAATCGACAAACTTTTTTTAAGTTCACCTGAAATGGAGCCAAAAAAGAGCAAGCACCATCTTTGAATTTTGAAAATTGTATTTATTCTACATGGATACTTTATATGACATAACTAGTAAAAGTTACATTTTTTTTACTTAATCCGTATTTTCTAGTGATGAGCGAACCCCTGGAGGTAAGATTATTATCGGTAGTCAGAAAGCTGCAGTTCTACTGCTGTCAGAGGACAGTGTGAGCCAGCAGCTGTGATTGGGGGTAAGCAGCCTACTCCTGCTGCTAATAACAATAAGAGAAGGTGCAGTTGATGTGATTGATCATCAGCCGACATCTGCGCTATAAACAAATAAGTAATAATAATAAAAAATGACATGGGGTCTGTTCTATTTTTGATAACCAGAATTGGAAAATTGACAGCTATGGGCTGCAACCCTCAGCTGTCTGCTTTATCACAGCTAATCATCAAGCATAGAGGGGTCCCCATGCCATTTTTTAAAATTGTTTCAATAAATAATTTTTAAAAATGGTGAGGATTCTTATCCATTTTTAACAAACAAGCCAAGCTAAAGCAGAAAGCTTGGAAAGTTTTGCAATTTTCTAAATTTGAATTGTTATGCCCTTAAAACAGAGAATTATGTCACACAAAATAGCTAATAAATAACATTTATCACATGTCTACTTAACATCGGCACAATTTTGGAAACAAAAATTGTTTTTCGTTAGGAAGTTATAAGGGTTAAAATTGACCAGCAATTTGTCATTTTTACAACAAAATTTACAAAACTATTTTTTTTAGGGACCACCTCACATTTGAAGTCATTTTGAGGGGTCTACATGGCAGACAAAACCCAAAAGTGACACCATTCTAAAAACTACATGTCTCAAGCTGATCAAAACCACATTCAAGAAGTTTATTAACCCTTCAGGTGTTTCACAGGAGCAGAAGAAATGTGGAAGGAAAAAATGAACATTTAACTTTTAGTCACAAAAATGATCTTTCAGCAACAATTTTTTTAATTTCCCAAGGGTAAAAGGATAAAATGGACTCCAAACGCTGTTGTCCAATTAGTCCTGAGTATGATGATCCCCCACATGTGGGAGGAAACCACTGTTTGGGTGCACAGCAGGGCTCGGAAGGCGTTTGACTTTTTCAAACTAAAATTGGCTGGAATTGAGATCAGACACCATGTTGCATTTGACAAGCCCCTGATGTGCCTAAACTGTGGAAATCCCCCACAAGTGACCCCATTATGGAAAACAGACCCCCTAAGGAACTTTTCTTTATGTGTGGTGAGCACTCTGAACCCCCAAGTGATTCATAGAAGTTTATAACGATTGGGCGTGAAAATAAAAAATCATATTTTTCCACAAACATGATCATTTAGTCCCCATTTTTTTATTTTCCCAAGGGCAACAAGAGACATTGGACCCCAAAAGTTGTTGTTTAATTTGTCCTGAGTACACTGATACCCGATATGTGGGGGAGAACCACTGTTTGGGCACACGGCAGGGCCTGGAAGGGAAGCAGCACCGTTTGACTTTTTCAAACTAAAATTGACTGGAATTGAGATTGGATGCCATGTCACGTTTGGCAAGCCCCTAATGTGCCTGAACAGTGGAAACCCCCACAAGTAACCACATTTTGGAAACTAGACCCCTAAGGAACTTATTTAGATGTGTGGTGAGAACTTTGAACCCCCAAGTGTTTCACTAAAGTTTATAATGCCCGGGCATGAAAATAAAACATCATATTTTTTCCCACAAAAATGATCTTTTAGTCTACAATTTTTAATTTTTCCAAGGGTAACAGGAGAAATTGGACCCCAGAAGTTGTTGTCCAATTTGCCTTGAGTACGCTGGTACCCCATATGTGGGAAAAAATACTGTTTGGGCACACGTTGGGGCTCGGAAGGGAAGACCTGACTTTTGGAATGCAGACTTTGATGGAATGGTCTGCTGCATCATGTTCCATTTGCAGAGCCCCTGATGTGCCTAAATAGTAAAAAGAGACACAAGTGACGTCATTTTGGAAACTAAACACCCAAGGAACTTATCTAGATGTGTCCCCTTATTGGAACTAATCTACTGTTTCCTGTAAAGTAAATTAGTTGCGTGGAGGAGTGGTACAATATGAAGCAATGCTTCATACACAGGCCATGTTTTTCGGAGCCGGTTTCGCATTGATAAATGGTGTCCTTGCGTATTCCCCTTTTGTAACACACTCAGCACCTTTTTTGTGACTTACCTTTTTTTCCAGTTTGTGGGACCTCCCCCAGGAAATGCTGACCTGGTACGATATGAGCACCTTCAGTTCCAGAAGTACTGGGGCCTGCTCCTTCCTCAGTGCCAAATATCAGGGCCTTAACCACTACCTCCTGGAACTGAAGGTATGATGTATCGGTGTGGCGTGCCCATCGTGACAGCAGGAAAGCATTGAGCAATGCCATTTGTACGATGTGCATGGCCAGCTTTTTGTACCACACTCTGGCCTTTCTCAAAGCAATGTACAGTATGGTTGGAGGAGTTGATAGGAGAGATCAACGCCCCCCCATGTTTTTGTTGTACCCCAGCTAGTGTTGAGCGATACCTTCTGATATGCAAAGGTATCGGTATCGGATTGGATCGGCCGATACCCAAAAAGTATCGGATATCGCCGATACCCGATACCAATGCATATCTATGGGACACAAAATATCGGAATGGTTCCCAGGGTCTGAAGGAGAGGAAACTCTCCTTCAGGCCCTGGGATCCATATTCATGTATAAAATAAAGAATAAAAATAAAAAATATTGATATACTCACCCCTCCGGCGGCACCTGCTCTTAGTGGTGCCTCTGTTCCTAAGAATGCCGATTTAAGGACCTTCGATGACGTCGCGGCTTGTGATTGGTTGCGTGACCGCTCATGTGACCGCTCATGCGACCAATCACAAGCCGCGACGTCATCGCAGGTCCTTCACTCACTCATTCTTGTGAACGGAGGCTGCCGGTTGCAGCGGTTACAACCATGGCGCGTCAGAGGGTGAGTATATCCCTATTTTTTATTTTTATTCTTTATTTTACACATGAATATGGATCCCAGGGCCTGAAGGAGAGTTTCCTCTCCTCCAGACCCTGGGAACCATACACTGGGAACTTCCGATTCCGATTTCCGATATCACAAAAATATCGGAACTCGGTATCGGAATTCCGATACCGCAAATATCAGCCGATACCCGAAACTTGCGGTATCGGAATGCTCAACACTAACCCCAGTACACAGTCCGGTTTGCTGACCTGTGTAGAGGTACCTCGTCCAGTGCTGAGGGTGCTGCCATCACCTTGTATGGTGGTTAAGAGAAGGACATCCCTCTTGTCATTGTACTTGACCACCAGCAGATGGTCGCTACATTGGGCTCTGCTGTCACCCCTTCTGAGCATCTGCCTAAGTAGCATTTTGGGGAGGCTTCTCTGATTTTTGCGAACAGTACCGCAGGCTGAAGTATCTCGTGCAGAGAGGGATTTAAAGAGTGGGATGCTGGAATAAAAGTAATCGGTGTAGTTATCCAGCAGTGGATGCACCAATCCTGCACAATTTTCCCACTCACTCCCAGGACAGGGGGACTCTCAGAGGGTTCAATCCTGATGTCCTTTCCTACATATACTTTAAAGCTGTAGGTGTACCCTGAGGTACTCTCACACAGATTATAGAGTTTTATTCCATACCTAGCCCTCTTGCCTGGCAGGTATTGATGGTTTCCGAGCCTTCCCTTAAAATGAACCAAGGACTCATCCACGCAGATGTCTCTTTGGGGCCGTACACTTCAGCAAACTTTTTGTTGAAGTGTTTGATGACCGGCTGAACTTTGAACAGATGGTCAAAGTTGTGGTCATCTCATGCGGGACACTGTGCATTATCGGTATAATGCAGGAATTTGTGGATGGCCTCAAAACGCATCCGGGCCATGACCATTCGGAACACTGGTGTGTGATATAAAAGTTCAACACTCCAATATTGCCTAAGTTCTGGCTTCCTCAGATCCCCATATGAAGGACCAGGCACCAAAAGTGCATCATTTCAATTGTGCCTACGGGAGACCAGTTAGAACATGATGAATTGGGGTTTTGCACCAAAAATTGCATAGCATATAAATTTGCTTGCTCTACTATGAGATTAACAAAATCCTCAGAGAAAAATACTATTTCTGTGAGGCTGATGGTGTCAAACTTGATTCCTGATTCTGCCACAAAATCAGGAATCAGTGGCTCATAATTTTCCAGGGGCAAGTTCCATACGGGGTCTGAAGAGGGGTGCATTGGTTCATCTTCAGGAGTGAGCACTGCCTCATCTTCTGTCCTGGGACGTCTGTGTGGCAGTTCTGCAGGACCCAAGGAGGAGGAGGAAGAAGAGGAAGAGGAGGAGGATGAAGAATCCAAAAAGTATAGAAATGTTGGATCCTCTCACTCGCTATCAGTGTCAGAAGCAATGAAAGAATATGCCTCCTCCACTTAATAGCGCTGTTCGGGCGAACATGACGGGCGGGACATTTTTTTGTGAATATGGTGCTTTGTGTGTAATTTATTTATAACTGTATGTTTATGTGTGTGGGGGTAGTGATTTGTGCAAACTATTATCTGAAAAGAAAAAGCTAAAAGAAAAAAGCAAATAGGGAGAAAACAAATGCCTGTGAAAAGAAAAGTCTAAAACAGCGGGCCCTAACTCTGATAAGTGAACTGTGTCACTTATCAAAATTGGGCTGCTGCTGGATGTGCACACATCGGTGGTGCTAGCGAGGGGGTGAAAAAAAAAATGGAAAACAGCTGACTTGAGCTCTGATAAGAGAACTGCATCACTTATCAAAGTTTGGCGGCTGCGTGATGTGCGTACGGAGTTGGCGCAAAGAGGGGTGGAGGGTGGTAAAAATAGGTGGAAGGGGATGGGGGATTGGAGTGGATGAAGATAGATTAGGCAGGGATCAGGGACCAACACTTACAATTGTAGTCAGGTGACGCAAAGGGGGGTGAAAAAAGGAAAATGGCAGGCACAAGCTTTGATAAGTGAACTGCATCACTTATTAAAGTTCGGTGGCTGCGGGATGTTCGTACAGAGTTATTGCAAAGGGGGCTGAGAAAAAAAGTGAGCACGAGTGTTGATCGGTGAACTGCGTCACCAATCAACACTCAGCGGCTGTTAAATGAGCACACAAAGGCGGCACAAAGGGGGGTGGAGGGGGTAAAAAGAGGTGGAAGGGGGGATGGGGGGATTGGGGGGATGAAGAGAGATCGGGAAGGGATCAGGGACCAACACTTATGATTGTAGTCAGGTGGTGCAATGGGGTGAAAAATAAAATGAAATCAGCAGGCACGAGCTCTGATAAGTGAACTGTGTCACTTATCAAAGTTCGGCGGCTGTGGGATGTGCGTGCGGAGTTGGCGCAAAGGGGGCTGGGAAAAAAAGCAAATACGAGTGTTGATCGGTGAACTGCATCACCAATCAATGCTCAGCAGCTGCTAAATGTGGGAATCAAGGCAGCACAAAGGGGGTGGAGGGGGGTTAAAAAAGAGGGAAAGGGGGTGGAAGGATTGGGTGGATGAGGAGAGAAAGGGCAGGGATCAGGGACCAACACTTATGGTTGTAGTCAGGTGGCGCAAAGGGAGTGAAAAAAAGGAAAATGGCATGCTTGAGCTCTGATAAGTGAACTGTGTCACCAATCAACGCTCGGCGGCTGCTAAATGTGCACATGGGGCAGCACAAAAGGGGGTGGTGGGGCTAAAAAGATGGGGAAGGGGGATTGAGGTGGATGAAGACAGATTAAGCAGGGATCAGGGATCAACAAATACGGTGGTAGTCTCTCTTCTTTCTTGTTTCTTCTGTCTTCTTTCTTCTGCAGGAATTGTGGTGTCACAGGCTTCTGTGGCACCACAAGGCCCAGCATGGGAGGAGATCTTGCAGTGTGACCGCTCTGCAGGAATACTTAGCAGGTGTGAGGATTCCTGCAGAGCAGTCAGACAGGTCACACACAGGTGACAGACAGGTCACAGAGCACATACCACTGCTGTTACCTGTGATTTACACGATCAACAATTACATCAATCGCACCAATCAGCAGCTGCAGGCCATTCTAGGCCTGTCCTAGGCAGGTACCGGGGGTAACACCGCTGATGTGCCCTGCGATTGGCGAGAGCGATGTGATCGTTTATCGTGCCAATCCCAGGGGTTTTCACTGATGCCTGGCATTGACATGCACCGGGCTATGATCGAGTACATCGGTACTCGATCCTAGCCTGGCACCTCACTGTTTCAGCCAATCTGACTGAGAAAGGCTGCGATTGGCTGTTCAGAATTAAACAGCCAATCACAGCGATCAAGAGGCCGGATGGAGGAGGATGCAGCCTGGAATGCCAACACCATCTTCCTACAGGTAAGATGGCATCGGAATTTTATTGTGATCACCATGACTTAAGTTGCAGTGTCGCATTAAACGGCATGATGTACTATTCCGTTCATCGGAATTAAGTCCCAGGTCACCTGGATGGAATAGTACGTCTGATCGGAGAGAGGGGTTAATATTTGTGGGGTTGATGTCACCTTTGCATTATCAGGTGTCATCAAGCCCACAGGTTAGCAATGGAGAAGCATCTAAAAGACATCTATCCATTACTAACCCAGTAGTCAAATTGTAAATAAAAACACCCAGGATAAAGCACTTTATTATAAGTAAAAATCCACACGCTGTTTCACAAATGTAAAATAAAACTGTGTTTTATTTAAAAATAACAAACACAGTTATACTCACCTTACACCCATTCTACTGATGCCCTTGTCACCTGTTAAAATAAAAAAAACAGAACATAATAAGCAACAAAAATATTCATCTTACTCCTTATTGAGCAAATACTGTACCAGACCAAGAAGAAGTGGTGTTACATGCCCAAATCATTTAATAGTGTGAACGACTTTGGAGGCAGGCACAATTTGAACCCATGTACTGTAATTTTTGGCATCTGGGGCAACTGCCACTGTGATGACCTCCCACTATTTCTCTTTTCATTTCATCTGATCCTTTTTACCTGTCTCTATATGAATTAAAAGTTGAAATAGTGTCTCTTTTAGGCTGCCATCACACTAGCAGTATTTGGTCAGTATTTTACATCAGTATTTGTAAGCCAAAAAAAACAGGAGTGGGTGATAAATACAGAAGTGGTACATATGTTTCTATTATACTTTTCCTCTAATTGTTCCACTCCTGGTTTTGGCTTACAAATGCTGATGTAAAATACAGACCAAATACTGCTAGTGTGACGGCAGCCTTACTCAGTAAAGGTAGATCCAGGATAAAAATTTAAAAAAAAAACATGTTACAGGAAAATCTGATCTGGCACAATGTGAGAAGCATAGAGATTTAGATGGATGTAGAGTGCATAACCACCAAAACCTTATTACAAAACAATACAATTCTCTCCCTTCTTGATTTTTCATATTTGGCAATCTTTGATTAAAAGAAAAGTGTTGTTTGTCTCTCAAATGTTCCATAAAATAATGCAAGGGAAACGTATTTTAGCAAATCCTAGACAACATATGGAGGGAAATATATAGAAATGATATGAAAAATGTTAGTGCTGTCTGACCCACCTTGAAGTCGGCTGATCTAAAGTAATATTATTTCTGGATGTGGGAGTACCTGTGCTCAAACTTTATTACAATGTGTATATGTGTTGAGCAAGATATTTTTTTGTTATATGTTTTTGTATAACGCTACAATGTGTGGTAAACTAAAATAAAAATTTTATATAAAAGAAGAGGGATATAGACTTCCTGCAATGCAGCTAGAAAGATGTGAATGAATTTAATGACCATAGGAAAGCACTAACAGTCTCCTGGTAATTAGGGTCAGATAGGAAGCAGAGCCATCAATTATATTTCCTCATCTGGGAACTGACGAAAAATGGTAGATAGGAATTTATTTTTACCAAGAGGCTCTGCAGCAGCTAAGGATGACATCAGTAATCAAGCAACTTATTCAAATGAACATTATTAAATTGACAAATAAGATCAAATTAGACACATTGCAATACAAAATAAGAGGGAAGGAGGAGACATGCAGGTAAACTAAGGGAAGACTCTTGGTCCAATATTTGACAAGGGCAAGCAGGAAGAGTACATATTCACACTGGAGTGTTAACAAAACTGCAGGGATACTATCACTAGGTGAAAAATCTGATTAAGTTCTATGGTATATTTATGCTTTGTCCAAACATGTAATGCTCACATAGAATAACTGCTTACCCCTCGTAAGTCCGGACCTTACACAGCCGTCCTGTGATCCCTGGCGCTATTACATCGAATTTGATCCTGTTTGTCAATTTAATAAAGTTTATTATGGTATTTTTTAATTCAGTGGTATTTTTGCTACACCTTTTTGTCTTGAGTTGATTATGATTTTGTCAGGAGTACTCCACTTTGGTAATACTTTACATGTTGGGAGAGCTATACTCTCAGCCTCTATATATAGACTGTGCTTTTTGATTATTGTTTTAACTTATCCAAGTGGACTGGTCTTGGCCAGGAAAGTAGATGTAAATGATAGGTGCCCCATAGCAGAAATTCTAATTGGGCCCCCCCAAAAAAAAAAAAAAAAATGGCGGGATCACAGAAAAGCATGTATCACAACTTTTCAGCCCTTACAAAGTTATTTTCCTCCTATTGAAGCCCCGAGATTGACCTTTCATTGCCTCCTTAAAGTATGTTGCCAACAATAGTGTCCCCTCAAAACACAGGGTGATATCCCCACAGTGAGTTCTTCCACAGTACCCTCCACACATTTGGTATGTTGCACCCTATTGTATTCCTCTCCCCCGGCAAAGTATGGTGACCCCCACAAAGTATGATGCCACAACTTTGATCGGCAAACAGCCCTCCATACAGTGTACAATGGGCCTCCATACAATATAATAGCTTCCACAAGCCTCTACTCAATATGAAGGCCCCCAACATAACCATCCACACTGTATAGTGGCCAACAGTAGCCCTCCAAACAGCATATTGGCCCATTGATAGAGGGCTGTAGCTCTCTAGATGGCATGATTGACCCCACAAAACTTTCATACTGTATAATTGCTTGCATATGGTTAATGGCCCCACACAGTCCTCCAAACAGTATAATGGTCTCCTACATAGCCCAGCAAACAGTGTAATGCCCCACACATAGACCTGCAAACAGTGTAATGGCCCCTTCATGTAGTTCTGCAAGAAGTATAATGGTCCACATGTAGACCTGAAAACAGTATAATGGCCCCTTCACATAGACCTGCAAACAGTATACTGGATCCCATAGAGTGCTTAAAAGATTATAAAGGCCCTCACATAGCCCTCAAAATAGTATAATGGCTCCCTTATAGCCCTCCAAATAGTATAATGGCCCCACAAAGCTCTCAAAATAATATAATAGCTTCCAAATAGCCCTCCTTATTGTATAGTGACTCCCACATAGTCCTCTAAATTGTATAATGGATCCTACATAGTGCTTCATACAGTATTATGAGCCCCAAACAGTTCTCCTTACAGTGTAATGGGCCCTAAATATTTCTACATAATGTAATATGGGCCACATATAGTCCTCCTTACAGTATTATGGGCCCCAGTCTGTCCTCCATATAGTATTATGAGCTCAATATAGTACTCCATACAGTATTAAACAGTCTCCGCATATACCTGCATACAGTATAGTGCCACTCATGTAGTCCTGCAAACAGTATAATGGTGCCCACATAGACCTGCAAAAAGTATAACAGCCACTTCACATATACCTGCAAACAGTAGAATGGCCCCCATATAGACCTGCAAACATTATAATGGCCCCCACATAGCTCTCAAAATAGTGTAATGGCTCTCATATAACCCTCCAAATAGTATAATGGTCCCACATAGCTCTCAAAAAAGTATAATGCCTCCCACATAGCCCTTCATATAGTATAATGGCCCCCCATAGACGTCCAAATAGTATAATGGCTGCCACATGGTCCTCCAAATAGTATAATGAGCCCCATAGAATCATCCATGCAATATAATTGGTCCCACATATTTCAACATACAGTGTAATGGGCCCAACATATTCCTACATATAGCATAATGGGCCCCACATAGTCCTCCATACAGTATTATCGGACCCAGACAGTCACCCATACAGCATAATGGGCCCACATAGTCCCCCATAGAGTTTTATGGGCCCACTTAGTTCTGCATACAGTATTATACATCCCACATAGTCCTCCATATTATATTAAGGGGTCAAACATAGGCCTCCATACAGTATTATGGGCCCCAGATAGTTCTCCACACAATGTTATGGGCCCAATATAATCCTCCATATGTTACTATGAATCCAATATAGTACTCCCTACAGTACAATGGGGCCTATATAGTCCTCCATACAGGATTATGGGCCCAATAGAGTCCTCTATACATTATTATGGGCCCCATGTAGTCCTCTATACATTTTCATAGGTTCCAATTAGATTTCCATACATCATTATAGGTCCCAAGTAGTTCTCTGTTAGGGCTAGCGGAACGCACCAAATAATAAAGAGGTAGATATGAGGTGCGTTCGCATCCTGGGGTCCACCGTGCAGAGATGGTACCTGCTGCTGAGTAATGGCGGATGGACACTTGCTCACACGTGGGGTATACTTCACCCAGTGTGAATGGAAGTGAATTCTGTTGCTTCACAGAGTTGCCAAAATACACTGCGCCCTGTTAGCAGTCACAGGGTGCAGCTACAAGACACTAGTGGGATCCCTATGAATCACCCCATTAAACTGGTGATTGGACTCACTCTGACCCTCGGTGGCTTTGGAGCCTGCGCCTGAGCATGCCCCGAGTCAGATGCAGAGTTCAAGTGGGAATTCCCACCCTACACTGACAGGCTGTCAGGAAAACGCACTGATTGCGCATGGTGCTGCACAGTTGGACACTGCAAAAGGGCACTGTAATGTGTACTACGTGAGCAGATAGCACTGTCGGGCACTAGATAGCTTCCACCATTCACGAGCAGTCAACAACACAAGGAATGGGAATGATTAAGGAGCTTTCATCCATCGACAGTCATTCATCTACACACACATTATCAAGCTTATAGTAGCGCATAGCCGTGCGGCCATGCGAACCTTTTATAGCGTAAGCTCTCTGGGACCTTCCTAGTGATCCAATAGGAGCTGCTACAGGTCCTGAGAATGTGACCCCCGACTTCCAATGAGAGGTCGTCCCTTGGGCATGCTCAGTAGAGAAAAAATAGGTTAACAAGGAGTGCTATATAAGGTCTATAAATGGGTCTATATAAATCTATCGTATATATGACCCCAAAGACCCGACTTATATAAGGGGACAATCGGTAAAAAACTATTGAATAAGAGAGAGGGGAAAGAAACAACCGACCAAAAACATCCCAATAATAAGGTAATTTATTAAAATAGTAATAATAGCAACCGGGGTATCAGTACAATGCACAATGTGCATTGGCGGAGACCCTCATTCTCTCCTTGGAGGCCCGGATGGCATCCTGTGTGCGGTCCCAAATGTCACGTGCCTCCACAGCCCAGTCTGCCGCCCTGGAGTTGGCGGAAAACACAGGCATGGGCACAGGAATCCATGGATCCTGGCCGTAATTAAGGGGCAATGGGGTCTGCTGTTATGACCCCAATGGCGAGGGTCTCAGAGGAACGTGGAAGTCTGCAGAATACAAAAATCCAGCTCATAGGGCAGTGGTAACTGGGTTGACCATATATCTACTCCTAACGCCAACACTAGAAGTAGCCGGGGATCATTCCTACGTTGATTCTAGATGACACGCGCCAGCCGGAGAATCTAGCTACCCCTAGTAGAGGAAAACAAAGACCTTTCTTGCCTCCAGAGAAGGGGACCCCAAAGCTGGATAGAAGCCCCCCACAAATAATGACGGTGAGGTAAGAGGAAATGACAAACACAGAAATGAACCAGGTTTAGCACAGAGAGGCCCGCTTACTGATAGCAGAATAAAGAAAGGTAACTTATATGGTCAACAAAAACCCTATCAAAATCCACACTGGAAATTCAAGAACCCCCGAACCGTCTAACAGTCCGGGGGGAGAACACCAGCCCCCTAGAGCTTCCAGCAAAGGTCAGGATATAGATTAGGAACAAGCTGGACAAAAATACAAAACCAAAACAAATAGCAAAAAGCAAAAGGCAGACTTAGCTGATATAACTGGAACCAGGATCAGTAGACAAGAGCACAGCAGACTAGCTCTGATAACTACGTTGCCAGGCATTGAACTGAAGGTCCAGGGAGCTTATATAGCAACACCCCTAACTAACGACCCAGGTGCGGATAAAAGGAATGACAGAAAAACCAGAGTCAAAAAACTAGTAACCACTAGAGGGAGCAAAAAGCAAATTCACAACAGTCTGCCCAGTGGAGTCGGCTACGGTGTTGTTCAGCGCAAACTCCACAAATGGTAGCAAGGATGCCCAGTCATCCTGCCTGGCTTAGACAAAATGTCACAGGTATGTGACCAGGGTCTGGTTGGCCCTCTCTACCAACTCATTCGTCTCGGGATGGTATGCTGAAGAGAGATTCAGCTCGATGATGTGAAGACAACAAACTGCTCTCCAGAACCGAGACGCAAACTGGGGACCCCGGTCACTGACAATTTTGTCAGGCATACCTTGTAGGCAGAAAACGTGTTTAATAAACAACACCACCAAGGCCCGTGCAGAAGGTAGCTGTGGAAGAAGCACCAAGTGTACCATTTTGGAAAATTCGTCGGTAACTACCCAAATAATGGTGCAGCTACGGGACTTGAGTAAGCCATCCACAAAGTCCATCCCAACCATTTCCCAGGGTCTGTCCACCACAGGCAGGGGGTGAAGTAGCCCAGCAGGCCGTTGTCGAGGAGACTTATTCTTGGAGCAGGAGACACAAGCCCGAATATAGGCTCTGAAGTCACGGGCCATATGCGGCCACCAGTACGTCCTCACCAGAAGCTCAGATGTCCTTTTGGTCCCAAAGTGTCCACCCACCCTGGACGAGTGAGCCCAACAGAGAACCTCCGGTGGCAGATTAGAAGGCACAAAAGTCTTGCCCGGGGGCACAGACTCTAGCGAAACTGGGGCCACAGTTTTCAGGCTCTCAGAAGGGACAATAAGCTGAGGCTCCTCCTCTGATGATGATGATGACGACACTACGGAGCAGGAGAGAGTGTCAGCGCGAATGTTCTTCTCCCCAAAGAGAACAGGGCCCATCTAGCCTGGTGAGAATTTAGCCACTGGGCAGTCTGTGTATACACCAAATTTTTGTGGTCGGTGTAAACTTGGAAGGGAAAGCGAGCCCCCTCCAGGAGGTGTCTCCACTCCGAGAAAGCCAACTTCATGGCTAGCAACTCCCTGTCTCCAATGGAATAATTCCTCTCTGCTGGTGACAAGGTCTTGGAGAATAAGAAGCAAGGATGCTTTTGACCCTAAGCATCCTTCTGGAAGAGGACTGCTCCAGCACCGACGAAAGAGGCATCCACCTCCATGATAAATTGTTTATCAACATCGGGGCGATGTAAAATGGGAGCGCTAGTGAAGTGTGACTTTATAGAGAGAAAGGCCTTGGAGACCTCCTCCGACCACAATTTGGTATTTACTCCCTTCTTGGTGAGGGAATCCAAGGGAGCTACCAAAGTTGAGAAGTGGGGAATGAACTGGCAAAAATAATTAATGAACCCCATAACGCTCTGCACCACTTTAAGAGAATGAGGTTCCTGCCAGTCCATTACAGCCTGTAGCAGGATCCATGGAAAATCCCCGTGCGGAGATGATATAGCTCAGGAAAGGAAAAAATTGATGCTCAAACACACACTTCTCCAACTTGACATAGAGGGAGTTTAAAAAAGAAGAAAATGTCCAGCTTCACCGAATTCGTAAAAAAGAGTTTTCTTTATTCACAAACTTTAAACATAGATGATACAGACTTCAGCACGAACCATATGGGTAAGAATCTCAACGTGTGTCTGGAGACTAAGCTCCCTTAATCATGTCATTATTAAGGGAGCTTAGTCTCCAGAAACGTGTTGAGATTCTTACCCATATGGTTCGTGCTGAAGTCTGTATCCTCTATGTTTAAAGTTTGTGAATAAAGAAAACTCTTTTTTACGGATTCGGTGAAGCTGGAAATTCTCTTCTTTTTTGGACTTTATACGCCTGGACACAGCGGGTCCGTGCTCCCGAGGTTTGGTTTATGCATTATGGGTGAGCTGGCTTATATTTCTTCTTTATAGAGGGAGTTTGCCCGTAGGAGGTCGAAGACTTTGCAAACATCTCTCCGGTGGGAGTCTATATCTGGAGAGTAGATGTGAATATCATCCAGATAGACTACGACGGAGGTGGTGAGCATATCCCAGAAGATATTATTCACAAAGTCTTGGAAAATGGCAGGAGCATTACAGAGCCCAAAGGGCATCACCAGGTATTCATAGTGCCTGTCCATGGTGTTAAATGCCGTCTTCCATTCGTCCCCCTCACAGATGCGAATAAGGTTGTAAGCACCCCGCAGATCAAGCTTAGTAAATACCCTCACTCCCCGCAACCTATCGAATAGCTCAGATATCAGAGGCAGAGGGTATTTGTTCTTAACGGTGATGGAATTAAGACCCCTGTAATCTATGCATGGATGTAATTCTCCATTCTTCTTCTGCACAAAGAAGAACCCCACCCCTGCAGGTGACACTGACTTCCTAATGAATTCTCTTGCCAGATTCTCCTGAATGTATTGGGTCAACGCCTCCCTCTCCGGAAGAGAAAGGAGATAGACTCAAGCCCGGGGAGGCTCTGCACCAGGCAAGAGGTCAATAGGACAGTCATAGGGGCAGTGGGGCGGAATGGTTTCCGCAGCCCTCTTGGAGAACACGTCAGCATAAGGCCAATAGTGCTTGGGGAGAGAGGAAAGATCTGCGATTACTTCAGTTGTAGCAACCTGAATGCACTCCCTCAGACATCTACCCTCAAAAGACTCACTCCATCTCAGAATTCTCCCAGAGGACCACTCTATATGAGGAGAATGACAGCGTAACCATGGTATCCCTAACAGCACCTCATTAATTCCCTTGGGAATGACTAGCAGGGAGATAATCTCCTGATGAGATGGAGATATGGACAAAGTAAATGGGTGTTGTGAATTTACCTTTTTGGCTCCCTCTAGTGATTACTAGTGATTTGACTCTGGGAATGTCTGCCATCCCTTGTATGCTCACCTGGGTCGTTAGGTCAGGGGTGTTGCTATATAAGCTCCCTGGACCTTCAGTTCAATGCCTGGCAATGTTGTAATCAGAGCTAATCTGTTGTGCTCTTGTCTACTGATCCTGGTTCCTGCTAGATTAAGCTAAGTCTGCTTTCTTGCTTTTTGCTATTTGTTTTTGTTTGCATTTTTGTCCAGCTTGTACATAATCTGTATCCTAACCTTGCCGGAAGCTCTAGGGAGGCTGGAGTTCTCCCCCCGGGCCGTTAGACGGTTCGGGGGTTCTTGAATTTCCAGTGTGGATTTTTGATAGGGTTTTTGTTGACCATATAAGTTATCTTACTACATTCTGCTATTAGTAAGTGGGCCTCTCTTTGCTAAACCTAGTTCATCTCTGTGTTTGTCATTTCCCCTTACCTCACTGTTATTATTTGTGGGGGGCTTGTATCCAACTTTTGGGGTCTATTCTCTGGAGGCAAGAGAGGTCTTTGTTTTCCTCTTCTAGGGGTAGTTAGTCCTCCGGCTGGCGCGAGACATCTAGCGACCAACGTAGGCATGTTCCCCGGCTACTTCTAGTGTTGGCGTTAGGAGTAGATATATGGTCAACCCAGTTACCACTGCCCTATGAGCTGGATTTTTGTACTTCGCAGACTTACTTGTTCCTCTGAGACCCTCGCCATTGGGGTCATAACAATGGGATGGTCTTGTGTGTTATTTGTGAGGGCAGAGTCAACCCATTCACCACTCGTACAGTCACCAGCTTGGCGAGCATCACCAGGGGTATTGCGTGGCGTTGGGCGGAGGCAGAGGACATAAAATTCCCCTTCCCTCCAGAATCCACACAAAGTTCGACGTAAGAGTGGTTGGGCCTAAAGTGATTGTCCCTTTGAATGACAGTATAGAGGAAAACGTCGCCGTATCTAGTGCACCACCTCCTACATCCATTAGACGCTGACGTTCTCCCGACCGCTGGGAGCATCTGGAGGCAAGATGTCCTAACCGCTGGCAGACATGACAGACCTTGAGTGCACGAGCAGTCCGGGACTTAGATCCCACTCCTGACACCACCTTGGCCTCATGTAGCTCGGATGTCTGGACCGGAGATTCCAGAAGTATGGTGAAGGTGGGAGCCAGCCGAAACATCTGGCAACACTGGGCTCGCGCCAACCTTCACTCATTAAAATGAAGGTCGAGTTGAAACAGCTATTAGCTCCTCCAGTGTGGCGGGAATCTCCCTAGTGGCCAAAGCATCCTTTACATGGTCAGCCAGCCCCTTCCAAAATACAGGGATGAGGGCTTTATCCGGCCACTCCTGCTCAGATGCTAAAGTCCAGAAGTGGACTGAAAAATGGCTGACCAAGGATGAGCCCTGTGTCAGTGCCAGCAGTTGGAGTGCCATATCATGAGTGACTTGAGGTCCCCAAAAGACCTGTTTCAGAGTGCTCAGGAACCAGAGAGCACTCTGCACCACATGATCGTTGTGCTCCCACAGCGGCGTAGCCCACTCCAACGCCCTGTCCGACAAGAGGGATATAATGAATCCCACTTTAGCCCTTTCTGAGGGGAAACGTACAGCCAGGAGCTCAAGGTGTATCGCATACTGGTACACGAATCCCCTGCATAACTTGCTATCGCCAGAGTACCTATCTGGCAGTGGGAGGCGGGATAAAGTCAGAACAGAGGTGACAGTGGACAAACTAGCTGCAGCCTGAACAGCTACTGCAGTAACATCCACAGCTGAGGTTGTACGCTCGAGAGCCACCAACCTGCCCTCCAGCTGCTGGATGTACCGCTGCAGTCGCTGTTCATCCGCCATTACTAGCCAGACTCTGGCGCTAGTATAATATTAGGGCTAGAGGAAAGCACAAAATAATAAAGAGGTAGATATGAGGTGCGTTCGCAGCCTGGGGTCCATCGTGCAGAGATGCTACCTGCTGCTGAGTAATGGTGGATGGACACTTGCTCACACGTGGGTTAGACTTCACCCAGTGTGAATGTAAGCGAACTCTGTTGCTTCACAGAGTCGCCAAAATACACTGCGCCCTGTTAGCAGACACAGGGTGCAGCTGCAAGACACTAGTGGGATCCCTACGAATCACCCCCACTAAACTGGTGATTGGACTCGCTCTGACACTCGGTGGCTTTTGAGCCCGGGCCTGAGGACGTCCCTAGTTAGATGCAGAGTCCAAGCGGGAATTCCCACCCTGCACTGACATGCTGTCAGGAAAGCGCACTGATTGTCGGTGCCGTAAAGACGGGCACTGCAAAAAGGCACTGTAACGTGTGCAGGTAGCACTGTTGGGTGATAGATAGCTTCCACCATTCGCGAGCAGTCAACAACACAAGGAATTGGAATGATTAAGGAGCTTTCATCCATCGACAGTCATTCATCTACACACACACGTTATCAAGTTTATACTAGCGCATGGCCGCACAAACCTTTTATAGCAGAAGCTCTCCGGGACCTTCCTAGTGATCCAATAGGAGCTGCTATACGACCTGAGCATGTAACCCCCGACCTCCAATGAGAGGTCGTCCCTTGGGCATGCTCAATAGAGAAAAAGCAGGACTTAGTCCCTGGAGCATCTGTTCACCGCTGATCAGTGCTGGTTACAATGGCTGGATCTGGAAGGGCAGCAGAAACCAAGCGCACAGTATCTGCCTTAGCCTGACACTGGGACCGACTTCTCTGCTGAGCAGGCTCCACTGCGGCTGGAGAAGAATGGGAGACTGCAGTGGACATGGTTCAAGATTCCCCCTGTGCAGCAGTTGGAATTTGACACCTAACAGTTCTCCATACAATATTATGGGTTGCATATAGTCCTCCATAGAGTATTATGGGTCCAACCTAGTCCTCCATTCGGTATTGTGAGCATCATATAATCCTCAATATAATAATATGGGACCTATGTAGTCCTCCATACATTATTTTAGGTCCCATGTGGTTCTCCATACATTACTATAGGTCCCATGTAGCCCTCTATACAATATTATGGTTCCCATTTAAAAATAAAAAAAATACCTCTCCCTGATCCCCACTGCTCTGGTCTCTGAAGTGTGTCTTTTGTCCCTCGCGATTGTTAAGCACAGAGAGCGTGCTGTAGTGATGTCATCATGCCTTCTGTACTGAAGGCTCTCACTGTTTTCAACTGTATTGCATCCAGTACCAGGATGCCGATAAAGTTGACAGTACGATGCCAGGTGGGGTGCCAGTGTTTACTTTAGACCCCTGACTCACGGGTCTCATAGCCACTTGTCTTGACTGAATCCCACTTCTACTTTTCTATGTAAAATCATTGTTGCCTGGCATTAATGCAGTTCTGAATGGTGTAGATATACAGTAATATGAGAAAAGTGGGATATTTCATTACAAAATAGGTGTTTTTCATAATGTCTAGTAATTTGTGAAATTGTGGCAGTTGTGGCAGAGATGGTCTGAGATGTTATTGCTCTGCTTGCCTTAAAAAAATTATTACTTTTTGTTTTAATTATTTCTATGGACTAATCAAATCCTCTAAAAACCAGTCTATTGTGCCTCAGTGACAAAAATAGTTTGTGGGGATTGATCATAATTTTGTAATTTTTAGGAACAAAGGCAATTAGGAAATATCACTTCTTAACTGCATAGAAACAATTTTACATAGTATTATTGGTCAAGAAAATGATATTTTATTATAAGATATTACAGCTGGCCTGAAATTGTTGGAATGTTTGGCTTGCTTATAAAGTTGGCTAATTTGCATCTTAAACAAGAACAACACAGGAGAAGAACACCAGTCTATACAATGAACTATCGTATAACCTGATATCACTTCAATATAAATAAAATAAAGACTGGTCACCACCTGTGTAGAAGATTATAGTGAACCCACTAAAGATACAGAGGATAACCTGCACCAAGTATGGACCATGCCAGTGGAAAGAATAGCAGAGAAATATTTATGATATATATGTATTTTATTCAATGGTAAGAGTAGAGGTACAATATAAAAACAATATTAAAAAATTACAATGTTATGTATATATATATGTATACTTCTTTTATATATACATTTTTTCACGGGCACATATCAAAAGAAAGACGTTTTATATATGCATATTTTATGTGTAATACAATATATCATTGCATAGGGCTGGTTTATATATATATATACTGGATATCCCTATAATAATAATAATAAATAAAGTAGGGATCACATGCAACATACAAATTTGAAAAAATTGAATAAAAAGTGAAATATATAAAAAAATTAATTAAAAATATATATGCAACCATGCACGTATAGCATGTAAAGAGAAAAAGTGCAAATAGTGCCAACTAGTGCAAATATAATGTGCAAAGACAAAAGATTCCACAAAGAAAGTGCTAATTGTGCATATGATCCAATACTACTTACTTATAAAGCTAGGGAAATTATCTCCAGAACCGCCACAATTTGATAATGTGCTCCCCGACACGTGTTTCGGACCCAACAAGTTCCTTCGTCAGGGGGTCCCCTGACGAAGGAACTTGTTGGGTCCGAAACATGTGTCGGGGAGCACATTATCAAATTGTGGCGGTTCTGGAGATAATTTCCCTAGCTTTATAAGTAAGTAGTATTGGATCATATGCACAATTAGCACTTTCTTTGTGGAATCTTTTGTCTTTGCACATTATATTTGCACTAGTTGGCACTATTTGCACTTTTTCTCTTTACATGCTATACGTGCATGGTTGCATATATATTTTTAATTAATTTTTTTATATATTTCACTTTTTATTCAATTTTTTCAAATTTGTATGTTGCATGTGATCCCTACTTTATTTATTATTATTATTATAGGGATATCCAGTATATATATATATAAACCAGCCCTATGCAATGATATATTGTATTACACATAAAATATGCATATATAAAACGTCTTTCTTTTGATATGTGCCCGTGAAAAAATGTATATATAAAAGAAGTATACATATATATATATACATAACATTGTAATTTTTTAATATTGTTTTTATATTGTACCTCTACTCTTACCATTGAATAAAATACATATATATCATAAATATTTCTCTGCTATTCTTTCCACTGGCATGGTCCATACTTGGTGCAGGTTATCCTCTAATTTGCATCTTAGATGTTAATTATCTTCAGTAATATGAATCGGTCAAGAGTTTCAAACTATAAAATGCTTTGTGGGACACTTGTGACTTGGTATCTGTTATTTCTGTCAACAGCTGTTAGACACTACAATGAACTAATCGTTCCATTATGTTTATATCACTTAAATATCTGTACTCCAAATTCCCTGGACATGAACATGGATGTATACTAGTATTACGTTCATAATAACCTTATGTTAGGAGAAGATTTAAGGTTAGAATGCAAACATCATCTCTGAGATATCACTCAAATTCAAACATCATAGTCAAATATTAATGATTATAACTAGTGATGAGCGAACGTGCTCACCACTACTCAGCACTCGCCCGAGTATCACTGTGCTTGGTGTACTCGGTGAGCACCGAGTATTTCCGGGATTATTCAGCAGGAGCTTGTGCCTCCTCCTTTTAATTTTGGGGCTTTTTAGAGTGCCAATCAGCATGCAGGGATTGTCTGCCATGCACTGTAATACAGCAGCTATCTTTGTTGTGGTATTACAGTGATTGGCTGGCCACAAAGCGTCATCAGGTCTATAAGAGACCTGGCACCGCCCTGCTCACTGCATTCTGCTCTGGACTCAGCTAGTGTAGGGAGAGCTGCTGCTGAGATAAGGTCAGATTCTTACATTTTACATAGTTACATAGTTAGTAAGGCCGAAAAAAGACATTTGTCCATCCAGTTCAGCCTATAATCCATCATAATAAATCCCCAGATCTACGTCCTTCTACAGAACCTAATAATTGTATGATACAATATTGTTCTGCTCCAGGAAGACATCCAGGCCTCTCTTGAACCCCTCAACTGAGTTCGCCATCACCACCTCCTCAGGCAAGCAATTCCAGATTCTCACTGCCCTAACAGTAAAGAATCGTCTTCTATTTTGGTGGAAAAACCTTCTCTCCTCCAGACGCAAAGAATGCCCCCTTGTGCCCCTCACCTTCCTTGGTATAAACAGATCCTCAGCGAGATATTTGTATTGTCCCCTTAAATACTTATACATGGTTATTTGATCGCCCCTCAGTCGTCTTTTTCTAGACTAAATAATCCTAATTTCGCTAATCTAATCAAGTCTGAGTAGCCGTGAGTGTTGACCGCATATTACTCACCCTGATCCTCCTTCCTCCCACCATGCCGATTGCCCTGAGAAAACTGATCCCACACTTGGACACTCTGAAGAGCTGTTCCTTTTTCCTTTAAAGATTCTGGACTCTCGGCTGGTCAAGTTGAAGTGGGGCCAGATGAGATTGCATGTAGCGATGTCCAAAGATTTTAACAGCCACTGTAACACGAAGGCGATGGTGGGAAAGTGTCACAAGAGGTTGATGATGATGAGACAAAATTGCCAGAAAGTCAGGAGGAGGAGCAGTGTGCGGATGTGGAAGACGAGGTGGTGGATTACATAGTAACTGACCCAACCTTGCAGGAGAACATGCAGAGCAAGGACAGCAGCACACATGGGGATGGAGGCATATCACCCCAATGGGCAGGAAGAAGCAGCTTAGTGGCCGCAGACAGAAGGAGTGCATCCGTTCCCCATAACACCAACATGATGGAAGTTGCCACTCCAGCTGTTAGATCTTCCCGAGTCTGATTATTTTGTAAAGACTCTGCCGATTATCCCAAACAGGCCATTTGCAGCACCTGCCATGCCCACATCAGCAGGATAAGCAAAACTCCAGCCTGACCACCATTGGCATGATCAGGCACATGGCAGCAAAGCACCTGACTCACGGCTCACCCCAGGCTCACGGAACACTGTCTGCAGGCGACACCACTGCTTCTTCTACTGTTTTGAGTAGAAGCCAATCCCCAGTTCACCGTGCATGTGAAGATGCCTCGTGCCCTGCATCTGTTGTTGCCCACAGTCAACCAGCACCATCATCAAGCCCGTCCACGTCCTTATCCCAGCGCAGCCTGCAGTTGTCTATACCCCAGTCATTGGAACGCAAGCAGAAATACCCAGCCAATGCCCCACAGGCCACAGTACTAAATTCTAAAATTTCTCATCATCTTAATCTCAAAATGTTGCCTTTTAGGCTCGTTGAGATGGAAGATTTCCGCAACCTGATGGCGGTGTATGTCCCAAGGTACTCGGTCCACAGTCGCCACTATTTCTCCCGGTATGCCATACCGGCATTACACCAGCACGTGTCCCACAAAACATTACCCATGCCCTCAACAATGCTGTTACTAGGAAAGTCCACTAACAATGGATGCATGGACAAGTGCTTGTTGGCAGGGATGCTATATCTCACTGATGGCACACTGGGTTAACTTGGTGGAAGACGGGACCCAGTCAGACCTTGTCATGGAACACATCCTCCCCACGCCGAGGATTGTGGGCCCTACATCAATCAGGGTTGCCCCCACAGTCTACAGCTCCTGCACCTCCTCCTCCTCCTCTTCAGCCTCTATCTCTGAAATGAGCACATCAGTCAGAAGCTGGAAGCACTGCAGCACTGCCTCAGCCAAGCGGCAACAGGCTGTGCTGAAGCTAATCTGCTTAGGTGACAAACCGCACAATGCTGAAGAGTTTTGGACAGCGCTGAAAGAGTAATCAGATTTTTTGGTGATACCGCTGAACCTACAGCCAGAAAGCAATCCATAGCCCCCTTTTTCCTACATTTATTTGCTTGGTCACGCTGCAGACTACAGCCAGATCACTGCAATACAAGAGCGTGTAAATCTAACAACTTTAGTTTTTTTTGTCCCAGGCATCAGATGTGAGTGCACAGAAAAATCTGACTTTTTCTTTTGGTAATATGGTATTTTTTTGGAGTGTCTTACAACATTTAGGACACCATTTTGCTGCCCCAAAAATCTGCATCTGGTCCAAAAATATTTAGCTACAGTTCTTATATTTATCACTGTAATTTGTACGCCACAGGCATCGCATATCATTGAGCAAAATATCTTACAATTTTAGTAGTCCCATTTTTTTTTAATGTCATAGCCTACTTATTGACACAATTTTTTTGGGCCCCAAAAAATCAAGGTTACATTTTGATCAGCCTGTTATCTCCTTCAGATGCCTGCTGTATGTGTGGTGTCAAAATCCTCATTTTACAGGCATACGTTGCATTGTTTTGTCTGCCTTTGTCTACTCCTTATTTAGAGGTTTTGTTTTTTTAAACCTTTCTTTACACTTTTAAACGGTCTGTTATCTCTGTCAGACGCCTGGTGTATCTGTGGTGTCAAAATCCTTGCTTTGCAGTCATACGTTGCATTGACATATCTGATAGCCTTGTTCTACTCAGTATTTAGTGGCTAAAGATTAAAAAAAAATTATTTAAACTGTCTGTTATCTCTTTGAGATGCCCGTTGTATCTGTGGTCTCCAACTACTTGCTTTTCAGCCATACTGATTACATATAAGTTTTCTCAAAATTAATCCATTTCTATTGAACTTTAAAATATTTCAGTAGTCCATTTAAAATGGGCAAGGCAAGGGACAAGGGACGAGGAAACAGACGTGATGTTGATGGTGCATGCAGAGGATGAGGCCGTGGCCAAGCTGAAAGTGGGCCTCAACAAAGACCCACATCTTCTCGCTCAATCTTCCTGTTACAGTTTCTAGGGGACCACAGCACACCACTATTGAAGCCAGAGCAGTGTGAAACGGTTGTTGGTTGGATAGCAGATAATGCTTCCAGTCACTTAGCTACCACCACGTCTTCCATACGGTCAAGTTTGAGTATTCGTGAGTGTGCACTGCATATTATTCACCCTGATCCTCCTTCCTCCCACCATGCCGAGTGCCCTGAGACAACTGATCCCACACTTGGACACTCAAAAAACTGTTCACTTTTCCCTTTAATGATTCTGGACTCTTGGCCAGTCAACTTGAAGTGGGGCAAGATGAGATCGCATGTAGCGTTGCCCAAAGATTTGAGCAACCACGGTCACATAAAGGCAATGGAGTGAAATTGTCACAAGAGGTGGACGATGATGAGACACAATTGCCAGAAGTAAGGAGGAAGACCAGGGTGCGGACGTGGAAGATGAGGTGGTGGATGATATAGTATCTGACCCAACCTGGCAGGAAAACATGCAGAGCAAGGACAGCAGCAAACAGGGGAAGGAAGTCATAGCACCCCAACAGACAGGAAGAAGCAATGTGGTGGCCACAGACAGAAGGCGGGCAACCATTCCCCGTAGCACCAACACAATGGAAGTTGCCAGTCCAACTGTTAGGTCATCCCGAGTCTGGTTGTTTTTTAAAGACTCTGACGATAGCCCTAAAAAAGAGAACGGAAAATGCGGTCTTTGAGGAGCACTGGGACAGATCGAGCAGGCAAATTGTAAAATGGAAAGACGCAAACCTTTATCATTCCAATTAATCCACAACGTATTTCAAAAGCAGATTGCTGCCTTTATCAGGAGATATAACAATAAGGCAAGGGGGAAACCACAAAAAGGCCATTTCCATCACTGACCAGTCCAGCATCAGCAGGGGAAGAAAAACTAGCAGCCTGACCACCACCTGAATGATCAGGCACATGGCAGCAAAGCACATGACTTTGTGGGCCAAACCCCAGAGAATAAGGCTGCAGTCACAGTAGCAGTATTTGGTCAGTATTTTACATCAGTATTTGCAAGCCAAAACCAGGAGTGGATGATAAAAGCAGAAGTGGTGCATATGTTTCTATTAGACTTTGCCTCTAATTGTTCCACTCCTGGTTTTGGCTTACAAATACTGATGTAAAATGCTGACCAAATACTGCTAGTGTGACGGCAGCCTAAGAACAGTGTCTGCGGTCGACAACACTGCTTATTCCACTGTTTTGCATGAAAGCCAATCCACTGTCAATGGTGCATGAGAAGATGCCTCCTGCCCTGCACCTTTTGTTGCACACACTCAAATAGCACCATCATCAAGCACGTGCACATCCTTTTCCCAGCCCATCATTGACATGTCCATACCTTAGTCATTGGAACTCAAGCGCAAATAAGCAGCCAACACCCCACAGGCCATACTATTAAATTCCCACATTTCACGACTGCTTGCAATCAAATTACTGTATTTTAGGCTTGTGGAGGTGGAAGCTTACTGCAACCTGATAGCAGCGGCCATCCCTCGGTATTCAGTCTTCAGCCACCACCTTCTCTCCCAGTGTGCCATCCCCGCATTACACAGATATGTGTCCCACAAAATTAGTCGTGCCCTCAACAATGCAGTTATTGGGAAAGTCCATCTAACCATGGACATGTGGATAAGGGCTTGTGGGCAGGTAGGATACATCTTACTGATGGCACACTGGGTTAACCTAGTGGAAGCCGGGACCCAGTCAGACCATGGATTGGAACACATCCTCCAGAATGCGAGGATTGCGGGCCCTAGGTCAATTGAGGTCCCCCCACAGTTTACAGCTCCTGCACTTCATCCTCCTCCTCTTCAGCCTCCATCTCTGAAATGACCACATCAGTCAGAAGCTGTAAGCACTGCAGCACTGCCTCAGCCAAGCGGCAACAGGCAATACTGAAGATAATATGCTTATGTGATAAACCGCACAATTCTGAAGAGTTGTGTACAACTCTGAAAAAGCAAGCAGATCTGTGGCTGACACCGCTGAATCTACAGCCAGACATGGTCGTGTATGACAATGGAGGAACCTGGTGGCAGCTATGAGGTGAGGCGAGTTCACACATATTCCATGCCTGGCCCATGTGCTTTACCTTGTGGTTCAGAGGATGCATTGCAGGTGGAGCACGATGAGATTGAGCAAGGAACCATACAGGATGATTACACACAGCCCAACCTTATCCCACCGTGGATTGGGTGACAATAAGGAGAAAGGAGAAAGAGCTGCAGGAGGAAGAGGACTAGTTTCATGCACTATAAACAGTACTACCTGCACAACTGTCATACAGTCTGTTAAGCGTGGATGGCCTGAGGATAGTGAGGAGGAGGTGGAGAGCATGATCAGTCATCCTGTTGGTGAGGACACAGAAGTCTTGCATGTTAGCAGTGTGCACGCATGGCTGAGTTTATGTTACTCTGCCTTTCCCGTGACCCTCGCACTTCTGGTCAGTGGCACTTCTAGACCCATGTTACAAGGAGAACTTTCTATCTCTTATTCCTGAGGCGGACAGGTATACTAAAATGGGGCAGTACCAGAAGGCCTTTATTGCAGAATAATTATAAAAATTTCCATCTGAAAACTCTGACGGCAGAGGTCAGAGTTCGTTGGACAACCAAGGAGACACGACTTCAATCCAGCAGAAGTAGGGGAACACTGTGAAAGTTCTAGGAGTGTTTTGTTAGACCCTCCCATCGCACAGGCCCTGAGGCGTGGGGTACTCTCACAAGAAGTGCAAAGTTTGGGAAGTTACTGAGGGAGTACCTTGCTGACTGTACCAGCGTCCTCCGTGATTCCTCTGTGCCAAGCTGGACATGTGGCCTGAACTGGCTCTCTACGCTTTGGAGGTTCAGGCCTGCCCTGCTGCTAGTTTTTTCTCAGAGCTGGCTTTTAGTGCCACTGGTGGAATTTTAATTGATAAGCGCATCTGCCTGTCAACTGAAAATGCTGACAGGCTGACTGACTCACAGCATAAGCAATAATATGTATCCCAAACAATAGCCTATATCACAGGCACTTCCAAAGTAAAGCAAATATCCAAAAAATAGAACCAAAACGGAAGCTTTGTGCCAATTAAAAAAGAATTTTATTAATAATACATTAAAAATTCTGGTAAAGTCCAAATGACAATCAGTGGAGAAAACTATAGACAGAAAATATCCTGTCTGCTGAGGAAATACATATATAGATACACCTATCCAACATAAAGTGTTCCCTAATAAATAAAGCCCAGTAAAGAAAAAAATATATAGATAGTTCAAACAAATAATAGCCAAACTGCTAAAATGCACAATATTCCATAATGTGGGCTAAATGGAAATGCACGGGTCAGCACTGCATGTCATATATAAACTGGGGCTACAAGATATATATAATAGAATAAAGAGGTGTATTAACCTAAAAAAATATAAATAAGCCCTAGAGAAGTTGACAATAGAGTCACTGTATATAACTTAACATACTGGCCACATAGTAGTGCTCAAATATAAGGCATAATGAAAGGTATATAGAGTAATGCCACTATGTATGTCAATATACTGACCACATGCTAGATGATGTACAAACATTAAACATAGGGAGAGGTGAAGGTATGTTTACCTGTAACAGCAGAGCAGTAAATGGACCCCGACGAGCGTTTCGCGGTTAAGCTTCGTCCAGGGGAGTAGTCTTAGCTATAGTGGCCATACAGGGGTTTATATAGCCGCCATAGAGCAGTGGTGGCAGCGGTTAGTAATGGCGCTTGCATCAATAACGCCGGTTCGGACGTCACTTCCGCTCAGCGTCACAAGCGGATCGCTCACTCCCCTACCCGACGCGTCAGAGCGGGGGAGCGAGACGAGCCACACAATGGAGACGCATCGCTATAGCGACCCGATGCCAGGAGTCTCAGCAAGCGCACACCGCATAGGTAAAAAGGGAATTGGCTAGCAAAAGTGTACACAATAAATAAAAGTGACTTGTGCATAAATTGACCGTTGTGCCTCCAAAAGGAGAAACAACTAGGGTGAAGCAAAAGAGTTGAGAGCCATAATATTATATGCAGTGAATGAAAGTGACTAGTGCATAACAGTGCAAGATAGATTACCACTGAGTCCTCAATCACAGAGATAACATTAGTGGTGTTTATATGGGAGTACAGCAAATAGTGTGAAAGAGAATATTATGTGTGTATACACTATTTATTCATCAGTACATATATGAAACATGAAAAATTAATAATGTAGTGAAAGTGCAATAAAAATTAATCTAATAAAGATGAATAATTTCATCATATACATATGATTATATAAAATGCATTATTAAAGGGTCATATAGATTTAAACTACAGACAATAAAATTATACATAAGTCAACAAATAGTGCAAATATACAAATAATATAAATATATATATATATCCTCCACATTAAACCAAATATAATAAAGACACCAATAAATACAAACATACATATTTATAAATGCACATATAATATAGACTGTGATATATTCTGATAGACGTAATATCCCAGCTTCACATGAATACCGAACTGCATTATATAGCCAGACACTGCAGGTCATCACATCATTTACACAGGACTAATCAGGAGCTAAAAACTAAAAGAGAAATAATTAAAATCATACATATATACAGATAAAAGCCGCTAAACAAACTATACATTAAAGAAAGTGGGCATAGCTAAGCACCTCACTAAGACCCTGCGGTTGCATTGAATTCACTCTAGAGATCCAGCGGGTTTCCAACTGTGCAAGATTCTTCCTCCAATTACCTCCTCTTTGATCCACAAACACCTTATCTATTCCTATAACTTTCAGGAGCCTCGCATTGGAATTATGGTGAGTTTTAAAATGCCTTGCTAATGGTTTTAATGCAATGGTATCCTCAACTTCCTTTGCTTTGATAATGTCATTATGATGTTCTCTTACCCTTATTTTTAATGCTCTAGATGTCAAACCCACATATACTTTAGGACAGGGGCATTGTGCATAATATATAACTCCAGTTGTATTGCAGGTGATATGTTGGGTTATGGTGAAAGTTTTTTTACCATCGCTGGAGGTGAATGTTAATGCATGGTCAATGTTGGGACATGCAATGCAATTCTTGCAAGGGAAACAACCTGCTGACAGGCTGACTGACTCACTGCATAAGCAATAATAGTATATGAGACCCACATATTAATAATTGGTGCAACAAAGCATGGCGGGCTGATTGTTTTCTAAGAATAGTGAGGGCTGACGACTTGCCATTTAAGAATAGTAAAGGCCGACTGATAGCCCTATAAAAATAGGCTTTGTGACTTTCAGAGTCCTTCATTCATAAATTAAACAGGATGTGTCTGATGATATGTCACACACCACATGGCCACATAAGGTTATAAAATGTTAAAATGACATTTCCCAGTGAATGCATTTGCCTTGGTTGAAAGCAATGCTAAAGTTCAAAAACGCATCACAAATGCTACGTGTGAACATAGTCCTAGGTGTGGAGGAGCATTTTTATTTTTGTTTGTTTATTTTGCCTTATGTAGAAGTCATTACCCTGGAAAGGATTTGCTTAACATATTTTCCAGGAAATCCATTTTGGTTTTGTTTTTGTATGTTTTATTGTGAGTCTGTAAAAGTGGCGTAAGACTCTCACAACATATTTCACAGCAGTGCCCTGGGAGTCGGAAATGCTTCCTGGGGTCTTCCCCATGTTGTTCCCATGTCATTTGAGCACTGTTCTCATCAATTTCTGCAATTTCTATTTCCCCTGCAGACCGCCAGGGGGGCCGCTGGAAAAATGCTCGAATTTCCCATAGACTTACATTGAGCTCGTTGCTAGGGTTGAGCACTCGAGCATTCCAATTAGCTCGACCTGAACAACGAGCACCCGAGCATTTTAGTGCTCACCCATCACTAGTCTTTGTCTCTTTACTTCTTATTCCCAGGGGACTGTTCAGCTTCATAAAAAGTTTAATGGAAAGGTGAAATTTGAAATAAAAATAGGCAAGCAATTAGACAATGAAAGACATACTGTCTGCTGGAATGTGATAGAAAAGATATTACTGAATCTGTTCTGTGTGAAGAATGCTAATGAATAAAAGGTGTCCACACAAAAAGACTGCATGGCAGGTAGCAGATAACCATAATCAGACACTTCCTGGGCATATTTGACTCATTATTTATCTTTACTGCGTGAAACACCTGTTTTTTATCTGCCATGATTACATTATGTAATCACATGTTTCTCAACGCAGTGATCCAGAACATGCATTTGCATATTGGGGCAGTGTTCTGGATCACTGCGTTGAGAAACACGTGATGGTGTCTCCGCGGTGTTGGATGTTTTGTTCTCCCCGAGGTCAGTCATCTGTACCCTCATAGCCTTTTTACTAGGCACTGCTCCTAATAGCCAGTTTCCTACTCCACACTGATGAGGGGCAAAAACCCCAAAACAGCTGTCTGTGGATGGATACCATGCTTGGCATAGGTGGTTTTCCTTTATTGGATGTTTTCCTTTATCGGATGCTGCCCTTCCCGTGGTTGTTCCTTCCCGGGGAAAGGCCTGGCTATTCACTGCTTGCGTTGAGAAACACGTGATGGTGTCTCCGCAACTATTCTACATGATTACATTATATGCATTATCTGCACTTTACACACCTATAGTCATTGGCAAAAATGTTGGTACCCTTAAAATTGTTCCAGAAAAAGAAATATTTCTCCCAGAAAATGATTGCAATTAAACTTGTTTTGTAATACAAGTCTTTATTTCATTTGTGTGTATTATAACAACACACAAAAACAGAAAAAAAGGCAAATAGTGCATCATTTCACACAAAGCCCCCGAAATGAGTTAGACTAAATTGTTGGCACCCTCAACTTAATATATTGTTGCAAACCCTTTGAAATAAACAACTGCAATCGCTTCCTATAACCATGAACAAGCATCTTACACCTCTCAACTAGAATTTTGGACCACTATTCTTTTGCAAACTGCTTCAGATCTCTGATACTTGAAGGGTGCCTTCTCCCAAAAGCAATTTTTAGATATGTTCATGGGTGTTCAATTGGATTTAGATCCAAACTGATTGCTGGCCACTTCAGAACTCTCTGGTACTTTGTTGCCATCCATTTCTAGGTGCTTCTTGAAGTATGTCTGGGGTCTTTATCCCGCTGGAAGACTTATGACCTAGGATGCAAACTCAGCTTTATGACATTGGACACAACATTGCAACCCAAAATCCTTTGGTAATCTACAGAGTTCATGTCTTGCACACAGTCAAGGTGCCGAGTGTGAGAGGCAGCAAAACAAGCTTAAAACATCTTGCAACCTCCACCATATTTGACAGTAGATACTGTGTTCTTTTCTTTGTAGGCCTCATTCCATTTTTGTTAAAGAGCAGAATAATGTACTTTACCAAAAAATTTTGGTTTCATAAGTCCACAAGATGCTTCCCCAGAAGGATTTTGGCTTACTCCTGTACATTTTGGCAAAATGCAGTCTAGCTTTTTTATGTCTCTGTGAACAGTGGGGTTCACCTGGGTCTCCGGCTATAGCATTTCAGTTAAGTAAAATGTAGGTGGATAGTTCGTACTGACAATGATGCACCCTGAGCCTTCAGAACAATTTGAATTTGTTTGGAACTTGATTGGGGCTGTTTATCCACCATCCGGACTGTTCTGCATTGCAACCCATTCATACATTTTTCTCTGCCATCTACATCCAGGAAGATCAGCTACAGTGGCATAGGTTTGAAACTCCTTGATTATGTTGCACACTGTGGCAAAGGAACATCAAGATCTCTGGAGATGGACTTGTAACCTTGTGACTGTTGATATTTTTCAACATTTTTGCTTTTCAAAGTCCATAATTTTACAAAGGTGCCATCAATTTTGTGTTGCTTATTTTGGGGGTTTTCTGTGAAATTATGCTTAATTTGCACCTTTTTCTGTTTTTTTGTTGTGTTTTTTGTATAACAAAATGTGTAATTGTAATAATTTTCTGCAAGAAATACCGCATTTTTTGGATTATAAGACGCACTTTTGTTCCCCCAAATGTTGAGGGAAAGTGGGGGGTGCGTGTTATAATCCGAATCTGTGTGATGTGCTGTGCTGTAGAGGAGGGGGGCAGCTCTGGAGTGGTGTCAGGGGGCTGGAGTGGGCTGGCTACAAGCTGCAGAGACAGCAGGAGGTCCTGTGCTGCCGCTCATTAGCCTCATGTAATATTCACTGCACCCGCTGTCCATCACCTCGGTGCTGAAGTTGCGCCGAGTTGGTTGACAGGGGAGCAGTGCATATTGCATGTGCCTGCACTTCCCCTCCTCCCATCATGAATATGCCCCCCTGCAGGCACACACATACCCTCCCAATCACTACATGCCCCCCTGCAGGCACACACATGATAAAATAACAAACACTTAACTCACCTTCTGATGATGGCTTCCTGCTCCCAGTTATCCCATGGCTCTTCCTGTGTCTGTGCCGACATCCGATCATGTGATCAGCACAGCACAGTGATGTCATCACTGTATACCCAGGTCACATGATCTGATGCCTGGGAAACAGGAAGTGCAACCGAGGTGCTGGGAGCACGGAGCCATTATCAGAAGGTGAGTTAAGTGCTTGTTATTTTATCATGTGCCTGCCAGCAGGAGGGGCATGTAGTGACTGGGGGGCCATGTGTGTGCCTGCAGGGGGGCATGTAATGACTGGGGGAGCTATGTGTGTGCCTGCAGGGGGGCATGTAGTGACTGGGGGGCCATGTGTGTGTCTGCAGGGGGGCATATAGTGACTGGGGGGGCCATGTGCATGCCTGAAGGGGGGCATGTAGTGACTGGGGTGCCATGTGCGTGTCTGCAGGGGGGCATGTAGTGACTGGGGACCATGTTCGTGCCATATAGAGGGGGGCAATGTGCGTGCCAGCAGGGGGGCATATAGAGAGGGGGGCCATGTGCCTGCCAGCAGGGGGGCTTATAGTTACGGGGGGGCACATCCAGGATGAGATGGGGGCAGTGTGCCAGCAGCACAGGGGGGCAATGTGCCAGCACAGGGGGGCATGTGCCAGGATGGGGGTTATATAGATACCAGGATGAGGAATATATATATGATTTGTAAGATGGACACTTGCATTATAAGACAGACCCCCATTTAATATAAAATTATTTTTTTCTCTTTTTCTTCACCACATTTGGGGGTGCGTTTTATAATCAGGTGCGAGTTATAAAGCGAAAAATATGGTACTTCATTTTCTGAAGCAATTTCAAGAGTTATACTTTCGGCCATGGCTGTACAATATAAAATTGCACTAACAAATGAGAATATATCACATAGAACCTATTGAGGAAAGAAGGATATTGTGAACATTGTGTTACACTATGACAGTACTATACATATTACAATGTTTTAGGAGTGAATCAAAGTTTTGTTCCATAAATATATTTTATACGTCTTTATTTTTCATAGAGAGCTCTAATATAGCTATTATAATTAAGTGTAAGTTAATATAAATATGAAACAGATTGTCTAGTCATATGGTCTCCAATTAAAATATATCAACGGGTTTACATCTCAGTCATTGTTTTTTTTTACAATCTTTTAATTTCCACAATGATTATTTAAAATGAGAAGGATAGCTGAATTATTTCATTCAGAAATTGATACTGGGAGAATATTCACAAATGATTCACTATAGAAAATTTTGGTCTACCAGCCTGTAAAAATCTATCTTCGTGTAGAAAGATAAAACTTGAGTTAATTAAATAATTTTACATTCGAGTGAAACAACACATTTTAAGAAATAAGGCTGCACCCAGGTTTAACTATGCATTATTTTTAGATATGAATATTTATTAATTTAGCTTTCTCTGTACATGAACCTCTTAGTACTAAAAATCACATTTTATTGCTCTGCAAGCACAAGTAAAGTTGTTTTCTATACATATATACAGTACAGGCCAAAAGTTGGACACACCTTCTCATTTAAAGATTTTTCAGTATTTTCCTGACTATGAAAATTATACATTCACACTGAAGGCATCAAAACTATGAATTAACACATGTGGAATTATATACTTAACAAAAAAGTGTGAAACAACTGAAATTATGTCTTATATTCTAAGTTCTTCAAGTGGCCACCTTTTGCTTTGATGACTGCTTTGCACACTATTGGCATTCTCTTGATGAGCTTCAAGAGGTAGTCATCGGGAATGGTTTTCACTTCCCATTTGTGCCCTGTCAGGTTTAATAAGTGGGATTTCTTGCCTTATAAATGGTGTTGGGACCATCAATTGTGTTGTGCAGAAGTCTGGTGGATACACAGCTGATAGTCCTACTGAGCAGACTGTTAGAATTTGTATTATGGCAAGAAAAAAGCAGCTAAGTAAAGAAAAACGAGTGGCCATCATTACTTTAAGAAATTAAGGTCAGTCAGTATGAAAAATTGGGAAAACTTTGAAAGGGTCTCCAAGTGTAGTGGCAAAAACCATCAAGCACAACAAAGAAACTGTCTCACATGAGGACTGCCCCAGGAAAGGAAGACCAAGAGTCATCTCTGCTTCTGAGGATAAGTTTATCTGAGTCACCAGCCTCAGAAATCACAGGTTGACAGCAGCTCAGATTAGAGACCAGGTCAGTGCCACATAGAGTTCTAGCAGCAGACACATCTCTGCAACAACTGTTAAGAGGAGACTTTGTGCAGCATGCCTTCATGGTAAAATAGATAAATACCAAGAGAAAAATAGAGTATACGTCCAAAACCTTTTTGTAAAAAGGGGTATAAAATTACTTTTTATTGAATAAAATTCGTATACATATAACAACAACTTAACGAAAAAATATAACAATTCAATGAGGGAACACAATAGAAACACTGAAAAAACAGTGATAACCCAAAAGGTACAGCTGCAATTGTTTCATATATATATAAGGTGCAAAATCGTGCAAGTGACAGATCCAAGACAAGGTAGGAGCAGCGGGTGCCTATCATAAATCCTATAATAGGACCAAAGTCAGTATAGTAAGCAGGTATCGTACACTGGGCCCCATGACCCACATCCTCCAGTCTTACCCATCGTGCAGCGTACCAGGGGTCACCGTTCACGCCCCAACGCGCGTTTCGCGTTAGGCTTCGTCAGGGGGCAGTGCTGTATAGTGTGTCAGACCAGATTATATAGGGTCAGGAATCCTCCTTCATGTGCCACCAATTGCGGCGCATGCCAGACGTCGGTCGCACCGGGAATTACATCACCCGCCGCGTCCATCATGGCGCCGCGCTCCATACTAACGTCACTATGACGTCAGTGGAACGCAAACGCCATCAGCGGGCGCCGCAGCGAGGTGGCACATGAAGGAGGATTCCTGACCCTATATAATCTGGTCTGACACACTATACAGCACTGCCCCCTGACGAAGCCTAACGCGAAACGCGCGTTGGGGCGTGAACGGTGACCCCTGGTACGCTGCACGATGGGTAAGACTGGAGGATGTGGGTGGTGGGGCCCAGTGTACGATACCTGCTTACTATCCTGACTTTGGTCCTATTATAGGATTTATGATAGGCACCCGCTGCTCCTACCTTGTCTTGGATCTGTCACTTGCACGATTTTGCACCTTATATATATATGAAACAATTGCAGCTGTACCTTTTGGGTTATCACTGTTTTTTCAGTGTTTCTATTGTGCTCCCTCATTGAATTGTTATTTTTTCATTAAGTTGTTGTTATATGTATACGAATTTTGTTCAATAAAAAGTAATTTTATACCCCTTTTTACAAAAAGGTTTTGGACGTATACTCTATTTTTCTCTTGGTATTTATCTATGCTTGTAGGAGTGTCCTTGTTATAGGTTGGTTATACGATCTCTTTTGTCTTTTTATTTTCTTCATGGTAAAATAGCTGCTAGGAAACCACTGCTGAGGACAGGCAACAAGCAGAAGAGACATGTTTGGGCTAAAGATCACAAGGAATGGACATTAGACCAGTGGAAATCTGTGCTTTGGTCTGATAAGTTCAAATTTGAGATCTTTGGTTCCAACCACTGTGTCTTTGTGCGACGCAAAAAAGTGAACGGATGCACTCTACATGCCTGATTCCTACCGTGAAGCATGGAGGAGGAGGTGTGATGGTGTGGGGGTGCTTTGCTGGTGACACTATTGGGGATTTATTCAAAATTGAAGGCATACTGAACCAGCATGGCTACCACAGCATCTTGCAGCGGCATGCTATTTCATCCGGTTTGCGTTTAGTTGGACCATCATTTTTTTTTTAACAAGACAATGACCCCAAACACACATCCAGGCTGTGTAAGGGCTATTTGACCAAGAAGGAGAGTGATGGGGTACTACGCCAGATGACCTGGCCTCCACAGTTACCAGACCTGGACCCAATGAAGATGGTTTGGGGTGAGCTGGGCTGCAGAGTGAAAGCAAAAGGGCCAACAAGTGCTAAGCATCTCTGGGAACTCCTTCAAGATTGTTGGAAGACCATTCCCGGTGAATAACTTGAAGCTCATCAAGAGAATGCCAAGAGTGTGCAAAGCAGTCATCAAAGCAAAAGGTGGCTACTTTGAAGAACCTAGAATATATTACATAATTTCAGCTGTTTCACACTTTTTAGTTAAGTATATAATTCCACATGTGTTAATTCATAGTTTTAATGCCTTCATTATGAATGTACATGAAAGGAAAGTACAGGAAAATACAGAAAAATCTTTAATTGACATATATAAGCATATATATATATATATATATATATATATATATATATATATATATATATATGTATAGACATATACATATACACTGCTCAAAAAAATGAAGGGAATACTAAAATCCCACATCCTAGATATCACTGAATGAAATATTCCAGTTGCAAAACTTTATTCATTACATAGTGGAGTGTGTTGAGAACAATAAAACCTAAAAATGAACAATGTAAATCACGACCAGACTGAGGTCTGGAGTTGGAATGATGCTTAAAATCAAAGTGGAAAATGAAGTTACAGGCTAATTCAACTTCAGTGGAAATTCCTTAAGACAAGGAAATGATGCTCAGTAGTTTGTGTGGCCACCACGCACCTGTATAACCTCACTACAATGCCTGGGCATGCTCCTGATTAGGTGGTGGATGGTCTCCTGAGGAATCTCCTCCCAGACCTAGACTAAAGCATCTGCCAACTCCTGGACAGTCTGTGGTGCAATGTGACATTGGTGGAAGGTATGAGACATGATGTCCCAGATGTGTTCAATCGGATTCAGGTCTGGGGAACAGGTGGGCCAGTCCATAGCTTCAATGGCTTCACCTTGCAGGAACTGCTGACACACTCCAGCCACATGAGGTCTGGCATTGTCCTGCATTAGGAGGAACCCAGGGCCAACAGCACCAGCATATGGTCTCACAAGGGGTCTGAGGATCTCATCTTGGTTCCTAATGGCAGTCAGGCTATCTCTGGCAAGCACATGGAGGGCTTGGAGGGCTGTGCAGCCCTACAAAGAAATGCCACACCATTACTGACCCACTGCCAAACCAATCATGCTGAAGGATGTTGCAGGCAGCAGATTGCTCTCCACGGCGTCTCCAGATTCTGTCACATCTGTGACATGTACTCAGTGTGAGCCTGCTTTCATCTGTGAAGAGCACTGGGTGCCAGTGGCAAATTTGCCACTCCTGGTGTTCTGTGGCAAATGCCAAGCATCCTGCAGGGCTTTGGGCTATGAGCACAACCCCAATATGTTTACGTCAGGAACTCAGACCATCCTCATGGAGTCGGTTCCTAACAGTTTGTGCAGACACCTGCATATTTGTGGCCTGCTGGAGGTCATTTTGTAGGGCTCTGGCAGTGCTCCTCCTGTTTCTCCTTGCACAAGCTGAGGTAGCGGTCCTGCTGCTGGGTTGTTGCCCTCCTACTGCCCCTTCCATGTCTCCTGGTGTACTGGCCTGTCTCCTGGTACTGCCTGCAGCCTCTGGGCACTACACTGACAGACACAGCAAACCTTCTTGCCACAGCTCACATTGATGTGTCATCCTGGATGAGCTGCACTCCCTGAGCCATTTGTGTGGGTTGTAGAGTCTGTCTCATGCTATCTCGAGTGTGAAAGCACAACCAACATTTAAAGGTGACCAAAAAATCAGCCAGATAGCATTAGTACTGAGATGTGCTCTGTGGTCCTCACCTGCAGAACCACTGCTTTATTGAGTGTGTCTTGATAATTGCCAATAATTTCCATCTGTTGTTTATTTCATTTGCCCAACAGCATGTGAAATTGATTGTCAAACAGTGTTGCTTCCTAAGTGGACAGTTTGATTTTACAGAAGTTTGATGTACTTGGAGTTATATTCTGTTGTTTAAGTGTCCCCATTATTTTTTTGAGCAGTGTATATTTTTATACTTTTATGAAGTCACCCTCAAGTCTTTATAAGTTAGAACTGGTTACAAAGTGAAATACCACTAATGGAGAAACCATATATAAGCAACAAGAATATTTTTTCCAGGTATGGACATTGTTATAATTGGTAACTTTTGTAGAAAATCACTTAAAAATTTCCCCTAACCCCTCTGATCCACAGTAGTATATCACAAACTGAAATTTGTTGTGACCAGACAATCACAATCAAGTTAAAAGTGATATCCTTGACTTGAGTGAACCTAAGCACTAACAGGCATGTAGTTGCAAACAGAGGCAACTATCTGTCTGTTGTACCCGCGCCTGTCATTGACAGCTTCTGCTGGATATTCAACTGCTCCCTGTTAACAGAGCAGCAGACTCTCTTCCTGTTGACAGGGCAAGACTACTGACTTCATGCTGATTGACAGTCAGCTTCCCCAAATTAGAGCTTGATGTCAATCAGCAAGACACCAGTAGACCAGCCCTGTCCACAGGAAAAGAAACTGCTACTCTGTTAATGTGATGTCAGCTGAAGTCTTTGACCGCTCAGTGCTGGTGGAAAATCGTGCCAGGCACAACAGGCAAGCAGGTAACATAGTAGCATAATTAGCAAGACCAAAAAAAGACATTTGTCCATCCAGTTCAGCCTATAGTCTGTCAAAATAAAGCCCCAGATCTACGTCATTTTAAAGAACCTAATAACTGTAAGATACAACATTGTTACGCTCCAGGAAGACATCCAGGCCTCTCTTGAACCCCTCGACTGAGTTTGCCATCACCACCTCCTCAGGCAATGTATTCCAGATTTTCACTGCCCAATCAGTAAGGAATCCTCTTCTATGTTGATGGAAAATCCTTCTCTCCTCCAGATGCAGATAATGCCTCCTTGTGACCATCCCCTTCCTTGGTATAAACAGATCCTCTGAGAGATATTTTTATTGTCCCCTTATATACTTATACATGGTTATTAGATCGCCCCTCAGTCATCTTTTTTCTACACTAAATAATCCTAATTTTGCTAATCTCTCTGGGTATTGTAATAACGACCTGTTAGTGCTTAGGCACAGTTTTTTTTTAGTCCCGGATATCCCTTTTAATTAAATCTTTCTGTTTTTCAAAAATGCATCTCATTATACATATGTAGCTCCTCTTAGCTCCTCCCTCGTTCCCTCTACATAATATTTTCTAAGCACCTACTGCTAGCTCTTATTTCAGTAATGGAAAAATCTGTCTTCACTAAATATTGATTTTACTAAGGAAACAAGTCATTTTTAGGGCAATGAAAGGGATAGGGATTAGGAAGAAAATAATTACACTGGAATGAAAAGAAAAATACATTATGGAAAGCATTTTCATATAATAAGATGTTTGAGAAATCGTTCCCAATCAAAATATTAACTCTATATCATGTAGGCCATACAATTTTCAATACATCATATAACTATTTTTTCTATATTTCTATATTTCAAATACATTTTCTAGTCACTCAAGCAAAAAAGTGATGCTGTAACCTTTCTAAAAATACAATAATTTAGGTTTTTGTTTTTTTTTTAAAGTCTTCTTTAAAAAGGTTTAATTAACAGCTATGTACTTTTTGTTTTAGGCAAGCCAATTTAACAGACCTCTAAGTAGAAACGGTGTATTATTCATTCCTAACTCTAATTGAAAGGTTAAACTTCTGCATTCATTTTGCATTTCACATTAGCTAAAGGCTTTGTACAGATACACTATTATATTATTTTGGCACCACATTAAATTGAAGGGGAAATGTCATATTTTTCAATGAGCAGAAAATTATTTCCTACCTGCAGCAATTAATGACTTTGCTTTTGTTATTTTGTAATATAATACAACATTCTTCAAAAGCCCAGATCCGGACTGGGACTAATGTTAATTGCATAGAAACCACGTCATTCCACATTGTTTTGCTTATTGACACTATGGCAAAGCTATTACCATAGCAAAAAAAACAGAAACAATATTAAATAGATGACTTAGACTATTTTTAATAAGTCTGTGAGTTCAGACACTAGCATTCTATGGAATACCAGCCTATGAAGCAAAAAGCATAAATTCAATTACCAGTCTGGGCCTGTCAATGCCAGGTTATATTACCTTCACTTATGAAGGAGTAATAAAGTGAAAACTGGGTCATGATCTGATAAGTTTATTAGGCTAATAAAGTTAACATTTTGCACTTGCTAGAATATACTCAAGAGTCTATATAGCAAGATTGTATCTACACGTTGAAAAGCACTGCTCTTTGTAGCAGAACTCAGAAAAAGTATTGAGCATTTTGCAAATATACACAGCATTTCCATCTACTTATAAAAATAAAAAAATCCAACTACCATATGATTTACATTTATAAATTACAATAAAGCCTCTTGCATAAAATGCTCTTATATGATGTTCTTCTTTTAATAATTACATCATCATCATCATCAGAAATTTGACAATTAAGTTTACAACTATAGCAATATTTTAAAAAATACAGTCTAATAGGAAAAGGTTGAATTTCATGTACATGTGCCTTTTTAATCTATATATCTAGGTATTTTTTATTTTAATGAAAACCAATCTTCTTACAATAGCTTAAAGATCACATTCAGTAGGTTTATAGACAATGTTTAAAGTGTAAAAACCTGCATGTTTAAAATGACTGGAAATCTAATCAGATAAATAGGAAATTGACAAATACATGTAAAGCCTTTATTAATCACCATTATTGCATCAAAATCCTGAAATAATTAAAATATACTTAGATAAAAATAATTAAACAGCAAAGAAAGCACATTTTCTATAACCACATAGATTGCAAAAGCACCCACCCTCTCATTAACCCATTGGGGACCCACTCTACAGTTTTATGTCACATGTTGCACCTGCAAGTGGCGCACGTGGTTCCTGGGAAGAGGTGTAGCTAAGTGGCTACCTAGTGTTCACTGGAGCTCCTGATGGTGGAGACAGTCTGGGCTGAAGGTAGCTGCCTGGTACCACTCGTAGTTAGAACTTGGTAATGCAGCTGATGACCCCAGAGGTCAGGTTCCCTGACACTGATTAAGGACTAGGGCTCGGTTTAGACTAGTAAATTCTGGCTCCTCTCCATAACGGTTTCAGACATGGATTCGAGATACTTTCAGATTGGGCTGATTCGGAAATTCGTTTTAGCAGACAGGATAGAATTGGCAGGGCGATAACTTCTCAGGCACTGGCCGCACATGCATCAGGGAAACAGGTTCAGGCCCTGACCACACGTGGACCAGGGAAGCAGGTTCAGGCTGTGGCCCCACATGGACAAGGGGATCAGGTTCTGACACTGGCAGCACACGGACAAGGGGAACAGGTTCAGGCTGTGACCGCATACATACAATCGGAGCAGGGTTTTTGTCACTGGCTGCACACGGACCAAGCATTCAGGTTCAGGATGCTGGCTGCACATGGACCAGGGGTTTGAGTTCAGGATGCTGGCCACACTGTGACCAGGCATTCGGGTTCAGGACACTGGCCACACCAAGCTCAGTCTAATGAATGTTGCTGCTTTGGCAACTCCCTAAGAGCGAGGGTATCTTATGTAAAGCACTAGATGGTGGCCCGATTCTAACGCATCGGGTATTCTAGAATATGTATGCGTAGTGTATAGCACAGCCCACGCAGTACATTGCGCAGCCCACGCAGTACATTGCGCAGCCCACACAGTACATGTTGTGTATTGCACAGCCCACGTTGTATATTGCGCAGCCAACGTAGTATATTGCCCAGTCCACATAGTACATTGTGCAGCGCACGTTGTATATTGCGCAGCCCACGTAGTATATTGCCCAGTCCACATAGTACATTGCGCAGCGCACATTGTATATTGCCCAGCCCACGTAGTATATTGCCCAGCCACGTACTATATTGCCCAGCCACATAGTATATTGCCCAGTGACGTAGTATATAGCCCAGTGACGTAGTATATTGCACAGCCCACGTAGTATATTGCCCAGCCACGTACTATATTGCGCAGCCCACATAGTATATTGCCCAGTCACGTAGTATATTGCCTAGTGAGGTAGTATATTGCACAGTCACGTAGTATATTGCCCAGCCACATAGTATATTGCCCAGTCACGCAGTATATTGCCCAGCCACATAGTATATTGCCCAGCCACATAGTATATTGCCCAGTCATGTAGCATACAGCACAGAGCCACGTAGTATATTGCCCAGTCACGTAGTATATTGGCCAGTCACGTAGTATGCACCATATAACTGTTAAAAAAAAAGAAATAAAATATAAAATAGTTACATACTCACCTTCTGGAGCTTCCGGATTGAAGCGTCTGGTTACCGATGCTCCTCGCGCGCTCCGGTCTGAAGATTGCATTGCGGTCTCGCGAGATGATGATGTAGCGGTCTCACGAGACTGCATGTCATCATCTCGCGAGACCACACTGCATGCAGCAGTCACCGGGGCATCGAAAGGAGCATCGGTAACCGGCCGCTTCGATCGGGGGGGCCACCGGAGGGTGAGTATGTAGCTATTTTTTATTTTTTTATTATTTTTAACATTAGATATTTTTACTATTCGTGCTGCATAGGCAGCATGAATAGTAAAAAGTTGATCACACAGGGTTAATAGCAGCATTAACCGAGTGCATTACACCGCGGTCAACGCTGCCATTAACCCTGTGTGAGCACTGACCAGAGGGGAGTATGGAGCTGGCGCTGTGTCTGGAGGGGAGTACGGAGCGGGCGCTGTGACCAGAGGGGAGAACGGAGCGGGTGCTGTGACCAGAGGGGAGAACGGAGCGGGTGCTGTGAACGGAGGGGAGTATGGAGCGGGCGCTGTGACCGGAGGGGAGTACGGAGCGGGCGCTGTGACCAGAGGGGAGTACGGAGCAGGTGCTGTGACTGGAGGGGAGTATGGAGTGGGCGCTGTGACTGTAGGGGAGTACGGAGCGGGCACTGTGACCAGAGGGGAGTACGGAGCGGGCGCTGTGACCAGAGGGGAGTACGGAGTGGGTGCTGTGACCGGAGGGGAGTACAGAACAAGCGCTGTGACCGGAGGGGAGTACGGAGTGGGCGCTGTGACCGGAGGGGAGTACAGAACAAGCGCTGTGACCGGAGGGGAGTACGGAGTGGGCGCTGTGACCGGAGGGGAGCGCTGTGACCAGAGGGGAGTACGGAGCGGGTGCTGTGACTGGAGGGGAGTACGGAGCAGGCACTGACTGCGGGGAGGAAGGAGCAGCCATTTTCTTCCGGACTGTGCCCATCGCTGATTGGTCGAGGCTGTTTTGCCACGACCAGTCAGTGACTTGGATTTCCATGACTGACAGAGGCTGCAACCAATGAATATCCGTGACAGACAGAAGGACAGACAGACAAACAGAAAGACGGAAGTGACCCTTAGACAATTATATAGTAGATGACTCCCAGCATTTGGCTGGGAGCCATCTCGCAGGTGTACTAATCATAATAATTGTCTTTCAGCTACAGAGGGTATTTCACAATTTGTGTGCTTTGACCCTATAAAAGCAGGGGATCGCCTGCGCACAAGATGCACCACCGGAAACTGCAGCATGCACTGCAGCAGAGGATAAGGAGCATGCCAGGGACCATGCCACAGGGGCGGGTGGTGAGTAAACCAGGGTCCCTGCATGGTTTGGGAAGGAGTTTTGCCCGTGGGGACGGCAGTGGCGTTACATCACAGGCATACTATTATTCAGATCTGATTGCTCATGTGAGTACTTCCACTGTACCTTATGAACCAAGAACAGAACTTTTGCAATAATTCTGTCCTGCTCTAATAGCCGATAGCAGAGTAATCTCTGATGTTCATCATTTAATTCATTTGTGTGCTTAATTCTAAGCTTCAAAACTGGAAATAATACTTCTTTGATCACATCACACTGCTGTTCTGCAGCGCCATCTTTACCAACGCCATTTATGAATGGTCAGCCTAAGATTGATTAAAGGATCCAAGGGCAGTCTTAGGTATGCTATCTGTGATCAAAAGGTAAAAATAAAAAAGAGAAAAAAGTTTAATTTATTTTATTTTAAAACAGGTATGAAAAACATCCAACTATTATACACACATTTGCTATCACGATATTGAAAAAAAATAAACAAATAGAAAAATGGCTCTTTTAAATAATGTAATAGATGTAAAGGGAACCCAACAGCTGATACATGCTACCACAAGCAGCATTTATCAGACACTGGCTGTATGATTTCATTCATACAAATTTGACATTTAAATGCTGCGACACTTAAGACTCCACACTTTTTGGTCTGCATTCATGATTTACGTGGCAGATGACCAATTTGCCTGCCTAATATTGGAGTCCTCTACCACGAACCCCTGTTTGGCCTTTGCTGCATTCCTATTTCATTTCTTCTTACAGCAGTCATTTTTTCTGGTTGCTTAGAGCAATATCCTATGACACTGATCCTAGTTCTAGACTATCACTAATATTAGCCAAATAATTATGTTGAATAGGGTGTTCTAGATTAGGTCTGACACTTTTTCTGCTAGCCCTCCTCCTAATTTTTAAACAGCTATTTACTTCTTTTTCTTGATCTTACCAATCTCTACCAATTTCCATTTTACTGGCTCCAGCCAGAGCATGATCACTGGGCTCAAAACTCCTCTCCACTGGTTTGCAATGCTCCAGCGTGCTGCAAACTGCATATTTAGACCCATGAACAGGGCTTCTAATTATTCCGCAAGCTGACATGCAGTGCATACATATTCACGCTCAAATAACTGTTCTTGGAATGCATATATCTTTTAAATTAAACACTTTGCAGCCTTGTGCATGGAGCATATATTTAACTGGGCATGAACAATACAGAGAATATCTGAAAAAGAATGAAAAAACAAATAAACGCAATCAAGTTACCTTAGTTTCCTATGCTTTTGTATTGAACGATGATACTGTGCTTAATTAAGCACTTAAATACAGTGCTCACTTCACTCAGACATGACTAGGCTTTCATATCTGGAATTTTTTTTTATATTGCAAGGTTTTTATTTTCAATGAGATGTTCTCTCTTCAAGAGCCATAAATTATTTTGGCAGACTGAAAACTGCAAACTGAATATAATGTTTTAGGGATGTTCTTAGTTCAAACATAGCTCTTATGGAGCTTTTTGTGGCTGAATTATTAGAGCTAGAGAGCAAAACAGAAGATATAATAGGTTGCTTCCCAAGGGTGATGTGTGGGAACTGAAGCAGACCAGCAGAAGAAATAGTCCCTTTCAGAAAATCCAGAAGAGGAGTCTAGGTGTTAGACATTAAGTGTGTTAGGTACTAGAGTAAAGCTACTGTTAGATAATGTTGGTGCTTTTTGAGTGTTTTTGTTAGCATGTAGCATGACAAAATTCTGCCATATCAGGACTGTTCTCTCTTTGCTGTGCCTGTAATGCTCAAGGATATAGATTTATTCTACAATTATGTTTTTTCTTTATTTTAACTGGTGAGTTCAATTAGCAGCATAGACACAATAGAGCTTCTCAGATTAGCATCCTACTCCATTGGTTTCTGGTCCTCCTAAGGTGTAAAATTTTAACAAATGACAGGTAGTTCCTAAAATTAAAAATGTTATAAGCCCCAGAATGATAACAGGCAAATAAATATTTTGGTGCTAGCTTTATCTTCAGGATAATAAGTAACTTCTAGAGATTATATAATCCATCCTCTGGGAATCAACTTTGAGTTTTTATTTGTGCAGATCATGATAAAAAAATACCTGGCTCTATTTCACATATTACTGAAGTTTGCATTAGCCATTGCATGTACATACAGGAGTAGAAAGTAGAGATGAGTCAATTGTTTGAAATTTGAATTTTCTAGCTTTTGCGGAACTTTAGCAAAAAAATGATTTGCCACAAATAAATTCACTGTGAATCTCAGTACTGAAAAGCCACTAATTGGCCTGAAAATTTGTGAATAACGCTTCGAAGTCTCATAGGATTATTTTTAACAATGTTTAAACTCTGATATGCAAACACAGCCTTATGAATCTCTATATGACCTCAAACTATCTGCCTAGTGGTAACCAACAGCCTATTTAACAACACACTGCATTTTCAGACCTTTTTGGCTATGTAAAAAAAATTGTCCATTAAATACCACTTCATGGGTACTCTTGCTAAACAGAGAAGAGAGGTCACCATTAGTGATGTGCGAATTTGTTCAGAAAATGATCACCAAACATGAATTCAGCATTAATATGGCACAGTCGGATTCTTGAATGGAAACACAAGCAAAATTATATAAAATCGGAAAAAAATGGTAACATTCAGTAAAAAGTGCGGGAAAATATTTGATAAATGTGATCCAGCCCGCTATATCCAACCGTTTCATTAAGTGGCGTTGAAATTGTTCTGTGTGCAGAGCAGTTGCACATTAAAATTTATTTTTTTATTTTTTTACAAACGTGATACAGCAGCCGAGATCTGAGTTTGAAATAGTTTGAGCCTATCTTCAAGATTATGTGCATCTTAGGCACGGCCATCTTTTGTGTCTAGCTTGATATGCGCATTGATTACACCTATCTTCTGACAAGCATCAAACGCTTTCTAGTAATTGGTATTGGGTAAATGAGTAATCGTTGTAGGCTGGATCCTGCATCTCGTACCTCCCTTAGCCACCCTGTTACTGATCCTGTTGTCCGATCCAATTCCCACCATCATCATGACCCTTTTCCTGATCAGTTCATGTAATGACACGTTGGCCATATTTCTGCAGCAAACCTGCACCTTACCAGCAGCAACTGTAGGAAAGAGGGCATTCCAAGGACACAGACAATCTTCTAGATTATATAGGCCTCATCCACACTAAAAATATTTTTTTATGTTAATAACGTGATACAGAAGGGGAGATCAGAGTTTGAAATTGTTTTGAGCCTATCTTCTAGGTTATGTGCATGTTTGGCATCCAATTTCTCACGGCCATCTTTTATGCCTAGCTTAAGATGCACATCTGTTACACTTATCTTTTTACGAGCATCAAACACTCTCTGGTAATTGGTGTTAGGTAAATGAGTAACCATTGTAGGCTCGATCCTGGGTCTCGTACCTCCCATAGCCACCCTGTTATTGATCCTGTTGTCCGATCCCATTCCCACCATCATCATGACCCTTTTCCTGATCAGTTCATGTAATGACACGTCGGCCATATTTCTGTGGCAAACATGCACCTTACCAACAGCAACTGTAGGAAAGATGGCATTCCAAGGCCAAGGCCAATCTTATAAATTATACAGGCCTCATCCACACTAAAATTATATTTTAGTTAACATTACTAACATGATTCAGAAAGGGAGATCTCAGTTTGCAAATGTCTGGTGCATCTTGTCTATGTTATACAGGCCTCATTGACATGCCCTCCAAGAATATTCTGTTACTAATGTAATACAGTAGGGGTCATCTCACTTACAAATTGTTTAGAAAATGTCAATGTTATACAGGCCTCATCCACACACAAAAAACAATATAAATTGTTACTAATGTCATACAGTAGGAGACATCTCATTTCAAAATTTTTTGAAGCAGATCTTCTTTGTCATACAGGCCTCATCCACAGTGAAACAATTCTTTCTGTGAGTAACATGATTCATCACGCCATAATTCACGTTCTAATTTTGTGTCGCTGAAATGCTGTGTGCAGAGGTTGTGAAGAGTGAAAAATCAAATTTTTATTGGCTAATAGTTTGCACCTAGCACACTATCTGAGCAACATGACTGGGAAAACGTGAGGTCGTGCTGGAAGGGTGATTAGGCTTGGCGTTCAAGGTGTATCTGGGGTAGGTGTTAATGTTTCTGAAAGCACTAGTAAACTACTAATGTGACATCCCATCTAAAGACAACTAACAACTTCTGTTACTGGATGTTGTCATTTTTAGTATGCTGTATTGTTCTGGAGTAATTTAAGACTCTGATATCTTTAGTGGGGCTTATGTGCCTGCTGTTGCTGCTGATGGAAATGTTAAAACTAACTTGTGGAAATGTGAACAGTACTGCTTGGGTGTTCATCTGGAGTTGGTGTAGTGTAAGACCTATCGGTCCCTATTAGACTATTTCTTCATGTGTGTTGCCTGTAGCAGTAGGCCTCCGATCCTGGTAGTCCTTCACTCTTTTTGAGTTAACTACCCATGCTACTATCCTTACATTTTTCTGACAAAAGTAATCTATGAAACTGATATGTGTACCACCTGAGTGTGGCTGAGCATCACTTTCAATTTTTTTGGGGGGTTATCACTTATATAGTGCCAATTATTCAACATTCACTTTATAGACATTTACAGACATTACTGGCACTGTCACCATTGGACTCACAATCAAAATTTACTATCTGTATGTCTTTGCAGCGTGGGTAGAAAAATAATTACTGGGAGTAAACCCTTTGCAAACACAGGTAGAAGATGCAAACTCTGCAAGGCTGCTAATGTTTTTTCATTGACAACTGAATGTTTCTGTGGTTGGAAGGCTATCACTGTGATGCAAACTGTGTGCCTCACTGCTTTGTTGGGGGAAAACACTATCAAGATTGTCTTTCAGCGTGTTTTGATACTGCAGCAGGGGTGTGTCCCTTTCCAGGGAGGAAGTAACTGGCAAAACTTACTTTTGTATAATGGATAGAACAGCCTGGCAACCCAGTAGTTAGCACTATTTAGAATCATAACTATAAGGGTAACAATCATGCTGCAGATAGTGGTGCAAGAAGAATGTGAGCCATGCAAGGCATGTGTGTAAGGTTGGTCTGGCGTAGGGCCGCCACCTGGGGAGTGATTCTCTCTGCAGTATTGGAACATGTTTTTAATTAAGGCAGAGTTTGAGGGCGCAGGTGGAGGTCCTAGAGGAGGTGGAGGAGGCAGAAGCACTGCAGGAAATGTTACATAAAGAGGTTTGTTCCGCATGCCCTGGGGATTCCAAGAGACACCATGGTGTCTACTGCTTTATTTCTACATCCCCTGGTGTGTACTAGTTTAGTTCTCCAAACTAAGCTGTTTAGTAGTTTAGTTCTCATACCCCTTTTGTCTACTGTATTAGATTAATTCTCCATGCTTTGGTGTGTATTTCTTTCCTTCTGCAATCATAGCTTCTTAGTAGTGTAGTTATCTAACTCTCGCTGTCTATTATTTTAGTTCTCCATGTACTGGTGTTAATTTGCTTAGTTCTACAATCATAGCTGTTTATTAGTTTAGTCCTCCAACCCCTGTTGTTTATTAGTTTAATTATCCATCTTATGATGTTTAGTGGTTTATTTCTTTATCCCCAAGTGCCCTGCAAGCCTAGAGGATTGCCAGACCTGTGGAGCAGCCCTTTCCTCGACTGCCCCCACAGCCACCAGAGTCACCCAGTGACCAGTTATCGAGCTGTAATTCCCTTGTCCACACTTGCTCATCCAGATGTCATTGCTGAAAGGCACCCTGGCATAGAATTTTTCAAGGAACGGGTGATGTTGTTTGCCACTTGTTGCTGTAGCGCATGCACATCTTTCTTAGAGAAGTAATGGGAACTGGGCAACTGGTACTGCTGGTTTGCGACAGCCATCAGCTTTCGGAAACCGTCTGTATCCACAAGGTGGAAAGGCTGCATTTCTGTGGTCAACTGATTGGAGTAGCCGAGAGATCACAGGTCATGAGTCATACAGAATCAAGCACTGCCCCTATTGCCCAGACAATGACAAAATTGGGTGATGAATCATCCGAGCAGGTCGCAGGCTGTTCACAATAATTAGTTCTCAGAAAAGTAACAGTGAGCATATGGCTTTTCCAAGTCCAGACTAGAACACATGGAATATGAGTATATCCCCTCGTACGATGCAGTTAACTCCATGATAACCCTACACTCCTCGCTGCCAACAACAATCCTGTTTTTAATACAATAAATAAATACAGGTTTATTGGATGCCATTCTTCTTTTGAGTTTCATGCCATCAAGGTGTTCCATCCCCTCTCCCTCAGAGTAGCAGTCAAATACTGGCACCCAGTCTGACCCTCCAACTTCATTGATCTCTTTTATGCATTGCTGCCACACTTCATGTCCTCAGAATTGACAACCCTTATCTTGGGAGACTTCAACAGCCCTCCTCCCCAACTGCATCCCAGCTTCTATCTCTAGCGAATTCTCATGGCCTCCTACTACTTTCAAACTCTGACACACAAAGACGGTAACACCCCTGCTCTAGACTTTCTCCAACTCAGTTCAACCTCCTACCTAGATGATTCACCTCTTACCCTTTGTCCCCCATGAAATTAGGAGTATAACCACAACTTAGACATTTTTAGGTGCTCCATTAAACACATCTGTTTAGGGCGGCCTATCACATTCCCTAAATCAAAGTACTTTATGTATATATATAGCTTGTTCTCTACTTCTCTGAACATAATTCGTCATCAAACTCAACCGTACCCAAAAGGCTTGTGCAGCCTTTATTTCCTCAAGATGGTTGTGCCATAGTTATAAACACCTGTAATTTGTTTCAACCCCACTTCATTGTAGATTGTAAGCTCTGAAGAGGAGGGTCATCATTATTTTTGCTTGAATTGTTTGATTATCTTAAACTTGGTAACCTTTGACTGTTTTATATGAACTGCTGACTTGTAAAGCTATGCGAAATGTGCTTGCAATACAGTGCCTTGCGAAAGTATTCGGCTCCCTGGAACTTTTCAACCTTTTCGCACCTATCATGCTTTAAACATAAAGATACCAAATGTAAATTTTTGGTGAAGAATCAACAATAAGTGTAACACAATTGTGAAGCTGAACAAAGTTTATTGGTTATTTTAAATTTTTTTGGAAATTCAAAAACTGAAAAGTGGGGCGTGCAATATTATTCGGCCCCTTTACTTTCAATGCAGCAAACTCACTCCAGAAGTTCATTGTGGATCTCTGAATGATCCACTGTTGTCCTAAATGCCTAATGATGATAAATATAATCCACCTGTGTGTAATCAAGTCTCCGTATAAATGCAACTTCTCTGTGATAGTCTCAGGGTTTTGTTTGAAGCACAGAGAGCATCCTGAAGACCAAGGAACAACAGGCAGGTCTGTCATACTGTTGTGGAGAAGTTTAAAGCCGGATTTTGATACAAAATGATTTCCAAAACTTTAAACATCCCAAGGAGCACTGTGCAAGTGATCATATTGAAATGGAAGGAGTATCATACCACTGCAAATTTACCAAGACCCGACCGTCCCTCTAAACTTTCATCTCAAACAAGGAGAAGCCTGATCAGAGATGCAGCCAAGAGGCCCCTCATCACTCTGGATGAACTGCAAAGATCTACAGCTGAGGTGGGACAGTCTGTCTATATGACAACAATCAGTCGTACACTGCACAATTCTGGCCTTTATGAAAGAGTGGTAAGAAGAAAGCCATTTCTCTAAGATATCCATAAAAAGTTTTGTTTAAAGTTTGCAACAAGCCACCTGGGAGACACACCAAACATGTGGAAGAAGGTGCTCTGGTCAGATGAAACCAAAATCAAACTTTTATGGCAACAATGCCAAACGATATGTTTGGCATAAAGGCAACACAGCTTATCACCCTGAACACACCATCCCCACTGTCAAACATAGTGGTGGCAGCATCATGGTTTGGGCCTGCTTTTCTTTAGCAGGGACAGGGAAGATGGTTAAAATTGATGAGAAGATGGATGGAGCCAAATACAGGACCATTCTTGAAGAAAACCTGTTGAAGTCTGCAAAAGACCTGAGACTGGGACAGAGATTTGACTTCCAACAAGACAATGATCCCAAACATAAAGCAAAATCTTCAATGGAATGGTTCACAAATAAACATATCCAGGTGTTAGAGGGGTGTTAGAAGTCAAAGTCCAGACCTCAATCCAATCGAGGATCTGTGGAAAGAGCTGAAAACAGTTGTTCACAAACGATCTCCATCAAACCTCACTGAGCTCGAGCTGTGTGACAAGTAAGAATGGGCAAGAATTTCAGTCACTCGATGTACAAAACTGATAGAGACATACCCCAAGTGACTTTCAGCTGTAATCGCAGCAAAAAAAGGTGGCACAACAAAGTATTAATTTAAAGAGGCCGAGTAATATTGCACGGCTCACTTTTCAGATTTTGAATTTCAACAAAAAGTTAAAATAACCAATAAATTTAGTTCAACTTCACAATTGTAACATACACTCACCGGCCACTTTATTAGGTACACCATGCTAGTAACGGGTTGGACCCCCTTTTGCCTTCAGAACTGCCTCAATTCTTCGTGGCATAGATTCAACAAGGTGCTGGAAGCATTCCTCAGAGATTTTGGTCCATATTGACATGATGGCATCACACAGTTGCCGCAGATTTGTCGGCTGCACATCCCAAAGATGCTCCATACAAGGCAGGATGGATCCATGCTTTCATGTTGTTTACGCCAAATTCTGACCCTACCATCCGAATGTCGCAGCAGAAATCGAGACTCATCAGACCAAGCAACGTTTTTCCAATCTTCTACTGTCCAATTTCGATGAGCTTGTACAAATTGTAGCCTCAGTTTCCTGTTCTTAGCTGAAAGGAGTGGTACCCGGTGTGGTCTTCTGCTGCTGTAGCCCATCTGCCTCAAAGTTCGACGCACTGTGCGTTCAGAGATGCTCTTAGGCCTACCTTGGCTGTAACGGGTGGCGATTTGAGTCACTGTTGCCTTTCTATCAGCTCGAACCAGTCTGCCCATTCTCCTCTGACCTCTGGCATCAACAAGGCATTTCCGCCCACAGAACTGCCGCTCACTGGATTTTTTTTCTTTTTCGGACCATTCTCTGTAAACCCTAGAGATGGTTGTGCGTGAAAATCCCAGTAGATCAGCAGTTTCTGAAATACTCAGACCAGCCCTTCTGGCACCAACAACCATGCCACGTTCAAAGGCACTCAAATCACCTTTCTTCCCCATACTGATGCTCGGTTTGAACTGCAGGAGATTGTCTTGACCATGTCTACATGCCTAAATGCACTGAGTTGCCGCCATGTGATTGGCTGATTAGAAATTAAGTGTTAACAAGAAGTTGGACAGGTGTACCTAATAAAGTGGCCAGTGAGTGTAGTAACATAGTTATTAAGGTTGAACGAAGACTTTAAGTCCATCTAGTTCAACCCATAGCCTAACTTAACATGCCCTAACATGTTAATCCAGAGAAAGGCAAAAAAAACTCATGTGGCAAAGAGTAAGCTCCACATTGGGGAAAAAAATTCCTTCCCGACTCCACATATGGCAAACAGACTAGTTCCCTGGATCAACGCCCTTTCAAGGATTCTAGTATATATAACCTGTAACAACATACTTTTCAAGAAAGGCATTCAGTCCCCTCTTAAATTTAAGTAATGAATCACTCATTACAACTTCATACGGCAGAGAGTTCCATAGTCTCACTGATCTTACAGTAAAGAATCTGCGCCTGTTATTATACTTAAACCTTCTTTCCTCCAGACGTAGAGGATGCCCCCTTGTCCCTGTCTCAGGTCTATGATTAAAAAGATCATCAGAAAGGTCTTTGTACTGTCCCCTCATACATTTATACATTAAAATAAGATCACCCTTTAGCCTTCGTTTTTACAAACTAAATAGCCCCAAGTGTAATAATCTATCCTGGAATTGCACACCCCCTGGTCGTCTAATAACCTTGGTCGCTCTTCTCTGCACCCGCTCTAGTTCAGCTATGTCTTTCTTATACAACGGAGACAAGAACTGTATACAGTATTCTAAGTGTGGTCGAACTAGTGACTTCTGTAGAGGTAAAATTATGTTCTCTGTTATGATCTTGTGGCCTAGGAGCAGCATGAGACGTACTCTGGAGAAGGTGGTACCTGTACTGACCGCAGACCCTGAACTTAACACCACAACTAGAAGTAGCCGTGGAATGTACCTAACACTCCCTGGACATCTCGACACAGCCGGAGGACTAATTACCCCTAGAGATAGAAAAGGGAAAACTATCTTGCCTCAGAGAAAATCCCCAAAGGATAGACAGCCCCCCACAAATGTTGACTGTGAGAGGAGAGGGAAATAACATACGCAGACTGAAATCAGAATTTAGCAAAGGAGGCCACTTCTAGCTAAATAGAAAGGATAGGACAGAGTACTATGCGGTCAGTATTAAAACACTAGAAAATAGCCACCACAGAAAATACAAAATCTCCACATCTAACTAAAGACATGGAGGGTATATCTGCATCTCCAGAGATACCAGCTTGGCTGAACAAATCCTTATACAGACCAAGCTGGACAAAACAAAACATGGAAAATAACTTGAACGATCAGGCCCACAGCATGTGGACTGCAAAAAACAAAGCCAAAACTTATCTTTGTTGAAATGAACAGCAAGCAAGAGAGACCAGGCAGGGAAGTGAATCCTCCAGGAAACAATGGACAACTGGCACTAACTAAAGGGTCAAGCAAGACTAAATAGCCCAGTCAGAATTGCAATAAGTGGACACACCTGATGAATGCTGCGATCCAAAGACAGCAGCGCTACCACTTATAACCACCGGAGGGAGCCCAAGAGCAGAATTCACAACAGTACCCCCCCTTGAGGAGGGGTCACCGAACCCTCACCAGAGCCCCCAGGCCGATCAGGACGAGCCAAATGAAAGGCACAAACCAAATCGTCAGCATGAACATCGGACGCAACAACCCAAGAATTATCCTCCTGGCCATAACCCTTCCATTTGACAAGATACTGAAGCCTCCGCCTCGAAAAACGAGAATCCAAAATCTTCTCAACCACATACTCCAACTCCCCATCAACCAACACCGGGGCAGGAGGATCAACAGAGGGAACAACAGGCACCACATATTTCCACAACAAAGATCTATGAAAAACATTATGGATGGAAAAAGAGGCCGAAAGGGCCAAACGAAAAGACACCGGATTGGCAATCTCAGAAATCCTATAACGACCCATAAACCGAGGCTTGAACTTAGGGGAAGAAACCTTCATAGGAACATGACGGGAAGACAACCAGACCAAATCCCCAACCCGAAGCCGGGAACCAACACACCGACGACGGTTAGCAAAACGCTGAGCCTCCTCCTGAGACAACACCAAATTGTCCACAACATGATCCCAAATCTGCTGCAACCTGTCAACCACAGAGTCCACCCCAGGACAATCAGGAGGCTCAACCTGCCCTAAAGAAAAACGAGGATGAAAACCAGAATTACAAAAGAAGGGTGAAACCAAGGTAGCAGAACTAGCCCGATTATTAAGGGCAAACTCGGCCAATGGCAAGAAAGCCACCCAATCGTCCTGATCAGCAGACACAAAGCATCTCAAATAAGTTTCCAAGGTCTGATTAGTTTGCTCAGTTTGGCCATTTGTCTGAGGATGAAACGCGGAAGAAAAAGACAAATCAATGCCCAGCCTAGCACAAAAGGCTCGCCAAAACCTAGAAACAAACTGAGAACCTCTGTCGGACACAATATTCTCCGGAATGCCATGCAAACGAACCACATGCTGAAAAAACAACGGAACCAAATCAGAAGAGGGAGGCAATTTAGGCAAAGGTACCAAATGAATCATCTTAGAAAACCGGTCACAAACCACCCAGATAACCGACATCCTCTGGGAAACCGGAAGATCTGAAATAAAATCCATAGAAATATGCGTCCAAGGCCTCTCAGGGACCGGCAAAGGCAAAAGCAACCCACTAGCGAGGGAACGGCAAGGCTTGGCCCGCGCACAAGTCCCACAGGACTGCACAAAAGAACGCACATCCCGTGACAAAGAAGGCCACCAAAAGGACCTACCAACCAAATCTCTGGTACCAAAAATCCCAGGATGGCCAGCCAACACAGAACAATGAACCTCAGAAATCACTTTACTAGTCCATCTGTCAGGAACAAACAGTTTCCCCACTGGACAGCGATCAGGTTTATCAGCCTGAAATTCCTGAAGAGCCAGTCGTAAATCAGGGGAGATGGCAGAAAGAATCACCCCTTCCTTCAGAATGCCGCCCGGCTCAAGGACCCCAGAAGAATCAGGCAAAAAGCTCCTAGAGCGGGCATCCACCTTAACATTCTTAGAACCCGGAAGGTACGAGACCACAAAATCAAAACGGGAGAAAAACAGAGACCATCGGGCCTGTCTAGGATTCAGCCGTTTGGCAGACTCGAGGTAAATCAGATTCTTATGATCAGTCAAGACCACAATATGGTGCTTGGACCCCTCAAGTCAATGACGCCACTCCTCAAATGCCCACTTCATAGCCAACAACTCACGATTGCCGACATCAAAACTGCGTTCCGCAGGCGAAAATTTTCGAGAAAAGAAGGCACACGGTTTCAATAAGGAACCATCAGAATTCCTCTGAGGCAAAACGGCCCCTGCCCCAATCTCAGAAGTGTCAACCTCAACGTGAAATGGAAGGGAGACATCCGGCTGACGCAACACAGGGGCAGAAGTAAATCGGCGTTTAAGCTCCTGAAAGGCAGAAACAGCCGCAGAGGACCAATTCGCCACATCAGCACCCTTCTTCGTCAAATCGGTCAAGGGTTTAACCACACTGGAGAAGTTGGCAATGAAACGGCGATAAAAATTAGCAAAGCTCAAAAATTTCTGAAGGCTCTTCACAAAAGTGGGCTGGATCCAATCATGAATGGCCTGAACCTTAACCAGACCCATTTCTATAGATGAGGGAGAAAAAATGAAGCCCCAAAAAGAAACCTTCTGTACTCCAAAGAGGCACTTAGACCCCTTCACGAACAAAGCATTATCACAGAGGATCTGAAATACCATCCTGACTTGTTTCACATGAGACTCCCAATCATCTGAAAAAATCAAAATATCATCCAAATATACAATCATAAATTTATCAAGATAATTCTGAAATATATCATGCATGAAGGACTGAAACACAGATGGGGCATTAGAGAGCCCGAATGGCATCACAAGGTATTCAAAATGGCCTTCGGGCGTATTAAATGCAGTTTTCCATTCGTCACCCTGCTTAATACGAACAAGATTATATGCCCCTCGAAGGTCAATCTTAGTAAACCAACTAGCCCCCTTAATCCTAGCAAACAAATCAGAAAGCAAAGGCAAAGGGTATTGGAATTTGACCGTGATCTTATTCAAGAGGCGATAATCAATACAGGGTCTCAAGGAGCCATCCTTCTTGGCAACAAAAAAAAAACCTGCTCCCAATGGTGAAGAAGATGGCCGAATATGCCCCTTCTCCAAAGATTCCTTAACATAACTCCGCATGGCGGCATGTTCTGGCACAGACAGGTTAAAAAGTCGGCCCTTAGGGAACTTACTACCTGGAATCAAGTCGATAGCACAATCACAGTCCCTATGCGGTGGAAGGGAACTGGACTTGGGCTCATCAAATACATCCTGGAAATCTGACAAAAACTCAGGAATTTCAGAAGAGGGGGAGGAGGTAATTGACATCAAAGGAACGTCACCATGAACCCCCTGACAACCCCAACTAGTCACAGACATAGATTTCCAATCTAATACCGGATTATGCACCTGTAACCATGGGAAACCAAGCACAATAGCATCATGCAAATTATGCAACACCAGAAAACGACAGTCTTCCTGATGAGCTGGCACCATACACATGGCCAGCTGTGTCCAAAACTGAGGTTTATTTTTAGCCAGCGGTGTAGCATCAATGCCCCTCAAAGGAATAGGCCTCTGCAAAGGCTGCAAAGGGAACCCACAATGTCTGGCAAATTCTAAGTCCATTAAGTTTAAAGCGGCACCTGAATGCACAAATGCCATGACAGAAAATGACGATAATGAGCAGATCAGGGTCACAGATAACAGAAATTTAGGTTGTACAGTACTGATGGTAACAGAACTAGCGATTCTCTTAGTACGCTTAGGGCAATCAGAAATAACATGAGCAGAATCGCTGCAGTAAAAACACAACCTATTCTGACGTCTGAATCCTTGTCGTTCAGCTCTAGACACAATCCTATCACACTGCATAGGCTCAGGACTCCGCTTGGAAGACAACGCCACAGCGCGCACAACTCTGCGCTCGCGCAAGCGCCGATCGATCTGAATGGCCAGAGACATAGAATCACTCAGACCAGCAGGCGTGGGAAACCCCACCATAACATCTTTAACAGATTCCGAAAGACCCTTTCTGAAAATTGCAGCCAAGGCATCCTCATTCCATCTAGTCAGCACAGACCATTTTCTAAATTTCTGGCAATATAATTCTGCCACTTCTTGACCCTGAGACAGGGCCAACAAGGTCTTCTCAGCATGATCCACTGAATTAGGTTCGTCATACAATAACCCTAGCACTTGAAAAAAGGTGTCTACATTAAGCAAAGCAGGATTTCCAGCTTCCAGGGAGAACACCCAATCCTGAGGGTCACCGCGCAGCAGAGAGATGACTATTTTAACCTGCTGGATGGGATCACCAGAGGAACGGGGTTTCAGAGCTAAAAACAGTTTACAGTTATTTTTAAAGCTCAAAAATTTGGACCTGTGCCCAAAAAACAAATCAGGAGTTGGAATTCTAGGCTCTAAAACCGGAGTCTGAACGATATAATCGGAAATACCCTGTACTCTAGCAGCAAGCTGGTCCACACGAGAAGCCAATCCCTGAACATCCATACCAGCGCCAAACTCCTGAACCACCCAGAGGTAAAGAGGAAAGAAAAGGCACAACAGACTACAGAAAAAAAAATGGCTCAGCACTTTTCTTTCCTTCTTCTGAGATGCAATTAACTCATTGTTGGCCAGTTGTACTGTTATGATCTGGTGGCCTAGGAGCAGCATGAGACGTACTCTGGAGAAGGTGGTACCTGTACTGACCGCAGACCCTGAACTTAACACCGCAACTAGAAGTAGCCGTGGAATGTACCTAACACTCCCTGGACATCTCGACACAGCCGGAGGACTAATTACCCCTAGAGATAGAAAAGGGAAAACTATCTTGCCTCAGAGAAAATCCCCAAAGGATAGACAGCCCCCCACAAATGTTGACTGTGAGAGGAGAGGGAAATAACATACGCAGACTGAAATCAGAATTTAGCAAAGGAGGCCACTTCTAGCTAAATAGAAAGGATAGGACAGAGTACTATGCGGTCAGTATTAATACACTAGAAAATATCCACCACAGAAAATACAAAATCTCCACATCTAACTAAAGACATGGAGGGTATATCTGCATCTCCAGAGATACCAGCTTGGCTGAACAAATCCTTATACAGACCAAGCTGGACAAAACAAAACATGGAAAATAACTTGAACGATCAGGCCTACAGCATGTGGACTGCAAAAAACAAAGCCAAAACTTATCTTTGTTGAAATGAACAGCAAGCAAGAGAGACCAGGCAGGGAAGTGAATCCTCCAGGAAACAATGGACAACTGGCACTAACTAAAGGGTCAAGCAAGACTAAATAGCCCAGTCAGAATTGCAATAAGTGGACACACCTGATGAATGCTGCGATCCAAAGACAGCAGCGCTACCACTTATAACCACCGGAGGGAGCCCAAGAGCAGAATTCACAACAGTTCTCCTCATGAGCATATATGCCTCTTTTAATGCATCCCATTATTTAATTTGCCTTTGTAGCAGCTGCCTGACACTGGCCACTAAATGTGAGTTTGTCATCCACCCAAACTCCCAGGTCTTTTTCATTAACGGTTTTGCCCAGTTTGTATTCCACTTGTTGTTGATTCTTCACCAAAAATTTACATTTGGTAGTTTTATGTTTGAAACACGATATGTGGGAAAAGGCTGCTGTAAAGTTCCAGGGTGCCAAATACTTTTGCAAGGCACTGTATATATAAAAAAATGTTAATATTATTAGTAAATTGAACATGGTGACCTTCAAGGTATTAGCTTTGCCATGTGTAGGAGGAAAGAGTCTTTTACGTGAGCACAACAGCACAAACAAGAATTTGCTGCTGTACTGACACAGGGGGAGAAGGGTGAACACGACAAGCTACTGGACTGTGAGAGAGGTGCAGGCGGAGAAGTTGCGGTGGATTGATAAAGATGCTTGGTATGTAAGATGAGTCAAAAACAGCTGGCATGTCCAATTCCGTATCAGCTAACAGGCTCTCAGTCAATCCAAATGTAGGGGGTAAACAAGTGGAGGTTCTTTGGCCGGATACCTGTATGACAACACTTGCAATGGTGAGGGAAGAGGAAGATTCAGAAGATGTGGTTGATGGGATGGATCGTGGTTGGTGAGGCCCACTAGTCTTCATTTTAGCACATTGACATTCCCAGATTAACGCATGTTGATGTGTCAGTCCATGCATGTAGTACTGAAATAATTTCATTTTTTTTACTCTACTAGGTATTTTTTTTAAGTTGACAGCTATTGTGATTTTTGGGATTTTTCTTGGTCTGAAAAAAAGACCCAAGATAGACAACTGCAGAACCGCATAAGCTGTTGTGCACTGCCAGAGTTGGGGCTCAGGATGAATTGGTTGTCGTGGTTACATAACTCTGTGTCTATGTAACCTCCTTGTCTTCCTCCTCCTCCTACTCTGCTGATCTTCTCAGCTGCATGCCTCTGGGTTTACACCAAGTATCATTTACTACCTCATTGTCATCCTTTTTGTTTTCCCATTCCTTGTCCTGAGAGTCACACTCCTCCTCTTCCTGAGTTAGCAGCACATTACAGTACATCGGTGCTTCAAGTATCTCAGTCTTGTCAAGAATGAATCATCTTCACCCAACGGGGTTAACATCTGTTGACGAGGAATTGGTTTATACTCAGACCCAACTTTGTCCGGCCATGGATCAAACTGAGGAAAAAATTTGGCCATTGGTGTAGATGATTTCCTCCTCCTGACTCTCTGAATCTTTAGAGTACACTTCCCATGCCTGTGGCATACAATACAAGAACAAATCTGCAGACTCAGCCATCTGTGGTTCCCCATAGTCAGTTGGGTGCTTGGAGAGTTGTGATATGGCACTGTACTGTGTGTGATGTTAAGGTGGAGGAAGAGGAGCAAAGGTCGCTTGATTCAGGGCTTGCCATCTACTGGAGCACATGTTCTTTCAGGCCCTCATCTACAAAACGTACCGCTGTACACTGCCAACGTTGTAAAAAATGTTGCGCTACTGCTCAGTGCAGCAAAACAAACTGACTTCCCATCCCTCATATCATACCTGACTCACAACCACAAACAGCTATTCAGTTTTTTTCTCTCCTCCATCCACAAACTCCCTTCATCTCAGCTGAAGACTTTGCCTCACCACCTGTGAACTTGACACAATAACATCCCACCTCATTCCAAACTTTACTACAGTCTTCATCACAAGCCAAAACTGCCTCTTCAACCTGACACTAGCAAATGGTGTTTTCCATCCAGCCTATAGCTGGGCGACACCTTCTATTTGAAAGGGAACCTGTCACCCACAAAATGGAAGGTGAGCTAAGCCCACCAGCATCAGGGGCTTATCTACAGCATTCTGGAATGCTGAAGATAAGCCCACGATGTATCCTAAAAGATGAGAAAAAGAGGTTATATTATACTCACCCAGGGGTGCTCCTGCTGTGGTGCGGTCCGGCGCCTCCCATCTTTATCAGATGATGTCCTCTTCTTGTCTTCATGCTGTGGCTCCGGCGCAGGCATATTTTGTCTGCCCTTTTGAAGGCTGAGCAAAGTACTGCAGTGCGCAGGCATCGGGCCTCTCTGACCTTTCCCGTCGCCTGCGCACTGCAGTACTTTGCTCTGCCCTCAACAAGGCAGACAAAGTACGCCTGTGCTGAAGCCACAGCATGAAGACAAGAAGAGGATGCCATCGTAAGAAGATTGGAGACCCTGGACCGGACCGCGACGCCCATCGGATCAGACCGCCCGCCCAGGTGAGTATAATCTAACCTCTTTTTCTCATCTTTGAGGATACATCGGGGGCTTATCTACAGCATTCCAGAATGCTGTAGATAAGCCCCTGATGCTGGTGGGCTTAGCTCACATTCCATTTTGGGGGTGACAGGTTCCCTTTAAGGCTTCTCCTCCAATATGGAAGTGCCTGAGCTATGTTTGCCTTGAATGCTTGCTAGTTGTCAGGTTCCCCAAGTCTGACTGTCTACTTGTCTAACCTGTACCCATCTGCTCTAACCTGTCTGTGCCCGTCTGCTCATATATGTCTGTTCTCTTCTGTCCATCAGCTGGTCCAGATCGCACCTGCCAGTGACCATCTGTCTAACACTCGGACCATCCTGCACCTGCCAGTGCTTTTCTGTTTCCCAGCCGGCCCATCTGCACCCATGGTTCCAGAATCCCTATAGTGCTTGCCTGCAATTTTCATACCTCCTTCAGGCTGTGGCAGCTTGCCTGCTGTAGAAGTCAGCTGCTACCTTCTGTAGTTCAGCCATGGATTAGCACCTGGTGTCATCTCTTTGTCCCTCTTTGGGTCACAGTTGTCGCCTTCTGCCACTTGTCTGAGTAGGGATTTGGTAGGCCACCTAGTTACGCCCCTTCCAGGCTTTCAGAGGAATATGGAACAGTGATTCCACCACCTTGCCCATTACAGTCTCCATCTGCTGCATTGGCTGTTGTTGAAGAGGTGTTAATCTCCACTGTAATAGTTCTACTCTACTGCAATTGATGCTACTTTGTTTGTGTCAGCCACTAATTTTTGTAATTGTGTAGACTACTGGTTGGGTCTCCTTCATGCGTGTTGCCTGTAGCAGTAGGCCTCCAAGACCATCAGGCCTCCACTTCCTTGGAGTCAACTTTCCGTGTTACTATCCTTAGATATTTCTGACAATAGTAGTCGACAAACATTATATAATATTTGTGCCACCTGAGTGTGGCTGAGTATGAAAGTAGGTTGAGCTGTTGCATGTGGTATCAGAGCTTCCAGCACAGGAGGTCTACACCAATCCCTCACCCATCTTGTATTACTGTGAAGTTCAATTGAAAGCTGTAAATGCTGTCCCAGACCCCGATACCTCATGCCTGGCTGAGAACTGCAGTGCCATGGTACAATTTGTACTGTGGGTGAACTGAGGCCACTTTCATGGTGTCTGTCCCTCATTTGATGTGTTTTGGCAGCATTTGAGGCCATATAAAGGTGTTGTGCATGCGTTTGTTTTTGCCTCCCATTGACTGTAATGGCATTCGTTTATGTTTGGTGAATATTCGGCAAATTTGCTAATATTTGCGAATATTTGCGAATTTTGCTAATTTGGCGATTGTAATTCAAACCAAACATTGAAATATTCGCTCATCTCTAGTCACAATGCATTCAAATTGATCCCATTATTTCTGGAGAAAAAGTAGATACTGTTACGTATGTAAAGAAGTAATGGCTTCACAACTTAGAATGAAAAATATATATTCTTTTAGCATCTATAATAGGTCTGGCATTCACAAAATGCTTATGTAGTTACAAAGGCTTTTTATTAAGCTGTTCAAAATTACACTTATTTACTATTTAAAATGAGCAAGCTAGATATTAGCTTGTCAGAATGCCTTTCAAAAACTTAACCCTATTTTAAAAGCAGTTCCATTTTTGTTTTCCATTAAGAGAGCAAATTTCCCAGCAGTATTACTATATAACACTATAAACACAGTTGGTAGCCAGGAAATGTGTGGCTGATATGGCTATGTTGTGGTTGTGACAGCAGCAGCCACAGGATAGAAAATAGAAAAGGTCAAACAAAAAGATGTCTACCAAGTGTAAGGCGAGCAATGGCAACCCCAGCTGCAGCACAGTTTAGGACTATAAAACACAGAAGGCAATCAGGAGATGTGTCTGTTGGGTAGTAGTGGCAACCCAGAAGCTGCATGGTAGAGAACTATTATGAGCCAGGCATTGAGATGTTAGGAAACATGCTGCAGGGCCAGCAAATCTAGCCATGGCAGTAGCAGTACTAAAATATTGATGACATAATAGTCAGTAAGTAGATAACAGACTGAGTGTGATCTATCGGCATTGGCCACAGACAGACAATGACCAGTCAGGTAGGCAGATGATAAGGCAGATTTAATAATTGGCTTCAGCCGAAGAATCATTAAAAGTTGGCACTAATCCATGTCTGGCTTATTTTGTCAAATGTAAGGTTTTCCATGCATGCGGTGGATAATCTGATCTACTTGGGTGTGAGAAAGTCACAGGTCGCAATAAATACGATCTCTAACATTATATTGGAGGCTGGACGTTACAGTCTGACGATAATAATTTGATCCAGTTCCTGCAAATGGTCAAATCTGCTTACTAGAAGTTAGTGAAATTTGCTTGAGACAAATGGAGCGCCCCCGTGGGCAGTGGAGTACTCGGTACCGGGTCCTTTGGTTCTCAAGGGGGATGTCACTGTGGCTGACCCAGTCCGTGGCCCTCGGGACATCCATTGTAAAAAGGGGAAAGGTCTTTAAAGGGATATGTTCATGACGCCACCTGTGGTATTCTGTCAGGGTGACTGACGATGCTTTAAGGGGTCCGCTGGGGTATTGTTATGGCAGCTAGATGGTATACCTTCCCACAGGTGAAGTATGTCCCCAGGGCTTCCCAGTGTGTAGATGGTGGATGGTGAGAGGCGCAGTGAAGAACGATGACACAAGGTTGCAGTCTCTTTACCTATTTACTGAAGGCTTCAGCATCCACATTTCAGAGCACCAGATCACAGGGCAGGCAGAGTCTGGGTGGTTTGGAGGCAAATCCAGAGTCCCCTATCCAGGTGGAAATCAGTAGCCTTCCTCTAGCACCTTGGTGTTTTAGTACCTTACTGCTAAGCCTCTCATAAGGTCCTCACAGATGTTGTAGATGTTATCGCTGTTATCTCTCTCTCTGTCCCCCAGATGGATAGGACAAACCCATATGACCGGTGGCTTGAGGCTTTTTACAGGGACTCTATCATGCCCCGGCATCTTTTGGGTGCCACCTTGCCTCCTGGGTATGGGGCGGATCAGTAACTTGAAATTAGCTGTCCTGCCGGTCTCTGAAGCAAGGCATGAAGAACTGTTTCTTCCTCATTGTTCCGGCTACAAGGATCCTGCGCCCCAGAAGGAGGCAGCCTGTGCAGGGCAGAACTCCTTCTGGTATCCACTCCTTTGCTATGACTTCTTCACCTTCTCTACAATACAGTTCTCTGTTCATGACCTTTCTTAGGAACTGCCGCACATGGGGCAGGCGCAGCTCCGTGACCTTCTGTCCAGGCCTCTGACAGGCTCCCACCCCTGTCAGGGACCAACTACCTGATCGAAGCTCAGCCAGCAACTGCCTAACTTCCTCTCCAGACCACCAGTTTTACCTAAGTGTGAAGAGTGCCCTAATAAATAGGAGCATAGCTCCCCCTGGTGGACTGGAGTATGAAATGTGTTGTATATTTGTGGTACCTGGTAAAGAGATCTCCTTTATTGCCTCCAAACGTAACACCACTCCCCCCTGGAGGAGAATGATATTACTGCAACGACCAGGACCCTGGGACGCTGCACAAATACTGTCTAGGTATAACTGAACCAAGCTTTTCAGCCACTGTGTCTCTGTTTGCTGAAATGCCAAAGGTTATTGTAATGGTAGATAAAACATCCAGTCAAGTATAATAATATTCATCTTTTATTTTGATATAGTGCTAAAATATTCCGCAGCGCTTTACAGTTTTGCACACATTATCATCACTTTCTCCGATGGGGCTCACAATTTAAATTCCCTATCAGTATGTCTTTGGAATGTGGGAGGAAACCAGAGTACCCCGAGGAAACCCATGCAAACACAAGGAGAACATACAAACTCCTTGCTGATGTCCTTGGTGGGATTTTAACCCAGAACTCTAGTGCCGCAAGGCTGCAGGGCTAACCACTGAGTCACTGTGCTGCTGTAACTGTTGCTGCTGCCATCATCATCTACTTGCAATCATAATGCTGGCACCGAGGGTTCTGCTGGCCAAACGTACAGTTGTCAGGTGTCTATTCAGTGAAATCTTTGCAGAGCAGGGAACATTACTTATCTTGGTAATAAGCCAATTTGCGTTTTCTGTGGATAGAAAAACCTTCCATTTCTCTTTTAAAGTATTGGTCTAAAAGCATATTAATATCCTTGCTAAATGGTATCAGTAAGCCCGTCAACACACAAGTATTCCAGCATATAGCTTGTCATACTCACCAACATGACTGAGGTTGCGCCCTGCATTCATTTTCATCAACCTGCTGTGATGATTGGCCACTCTGACTGTCTGGTCCTATGTCTGTTCCAACTCTATGTTCACTTCCACATACACCTGCTGCTGCTCCTACTCCTCTTCTCATAATTTTCCTCTTTCATGTCTTGTAAGTTACACAAAGAGCAAAAAGGTAACAAAGTTTTGAACTTTTGACTTTCAGGCTCCATATCTCTTTGTAATATTATCATCGTTTTATAGACAGTAATATTGGCTATCTCATACATAAATTTGACTTGCAAATATTTGGCATATGATTAGTTATGCATATTCTTACCATGTTACTGTTACTGTTGTTACTGCTTTGATTTGATCCTGATGGTAGAAAAATATTTTTCTTCGTATATACTTTTTAACTACAACCTGTTCTCACATTCACAAATAGCTCAGTTTGTATGTTTGCCTAGCCACATTAGATCAACGTATAATTTTTTGAATGTGTGGTCCATGTCTTTTTTTCAGCATTTTGCTTGATCTACCTTCTTCACTTGGATCAGCACTCCTCTCAGTTTGCAAAACATTTTTAATTAGCAGGTAACTACAAGAGGTTCTGCCTAATTTTGCCTTCAGTTCACAGTCTGAGAGCTTATACAAAGTGAGTTTCATGGCTCTTTTCACTTAGTGTTGGCGATGTGTATCGGCAATTGTTTCTATGACTTTGTACTTGTGGGGTGGTATGACCAGGAGTCAGGGGAACTCCATCTTGCCACATGGGTGCTGTAAGGCCCCAGGATGCCCACCCTGCTGGTGAGTTAAAACCGACTCAGAGGATTGCCGAGATGTAACAATGGGCATCATATAGTCTGATCAGAATGTTAAACTATTAACATCATGTTAAGTTATGTGTATTTTCAACCAGCAGCATTAAATTAACTTATGATTTTTTTGGATGTGCAATCCATGTAATTTTTCAGCGTTATTTATGAGTAGTGTTGAGCGATACCTTCCGATATCGGAAAGTATCGGTATCGGATTGGATCGGTCGATATTAAAAAAATATCGGATATCGCCGATACCGATACCAATGCAAGTCAATGGGACCAAAATATCGGAATTAAAATAAACCCTTTCTTTCCTTGTAGGTTCATTCTACATGAAGGAAAACAATTAAGAATAATGTAGGATGTATTGGGGGAGGGGGCGGAGACATTAAAGGCATAGAGGTTTAGCCCAATCAAATAGAACAGCAGGATTTTTTTTTTTTTTTTAAGACGTTCGGAGTTACAAAGATATTGACTATGTTAAGATTTTTTTTATTTTGTCAGATATTGATGTTTCACTACTTCCTTGCCCTTCACCTTCTTTTTTACTTCTCTGACACTTTCTTCTTCATCATCCTCAGCAGCAGCATCTTTGACATCAACTTCTTCTTCACCTTATTCATCTTCTTCATCTTCTACCTATTATTTTTTTGTTACATTCTTCATATTCTTTTTATTAAACTATTATTCTTCATATTGTACTTCTTCATCATATTCTTATTTGTGACAGGCATTCCTGTAGCTGTTATCTATAACAGTTTGAAGATTACACCTTCCATTCTGCCTGTCACAAAAGAGTTACAACAGGATTTGTCCGCGTTCAGTTAGGCCTGCAGCAGCAGGCTTTTTCCAGGGGCACCACGAGGAGGAACAGACTCACCCCCATACACTGCTTAGTCTTCTTCTGCTTATAATTTAGATAATATCTTTTGCTCTAATGTTTAGCCTTATGCTTAATGTTCTTCTGCTCTTTGTTCTGCAGCCTCTTGTTCATCTGCTTCTCGGTCTTCCGTGTCATCGTCTTTAAGGTCTTGAACTTGGAAATGAGCAGAAGGTACAAGAATGCTGAGAAAATGCCGAGAACCAGCTTATGGAACTGGAACTCGGATGGCTACCCAAAGGTCCAAGAGCCAATGGAACTACGGAGGACCAGCTGACGTTACTGGAACCCGGTTACTAAGCAGGAGGTACCCGTGCCAGAAAGCACTACCAAGGACAACCTAACGTTGGTGGAACTTGGAAACCCAGAAGGAGGCACCTAAGCCAAATGCTCTGCCCAGAACCAGCTGACGGTACTGGAACCAGGACGGGGAGCAGAAGGTACAAGAGCAAAAGACACTGCCGAGAACCAGCTGACGGTACTGGAACCCGGATGGGTAGCCGAAGGTACAAGAGCCAATGGAACTACCGAGGACCAGCTGACATTACTGGAACCCGGTTACTAAGCAGGAGGTACCCATGCCAGAAAGCACTACCAAGGACCACCTGACGTTGGTGGAACTCGGATACCCAGAAGGAGGCACCTAAGCCAAAGGCTCTGCCTGGAACCAGCTGACGGTACTGGAACCAGGGGGACCTATTCAAGATTGTCTTCCTAGAGCCCCAACTAGCGGTGTTGGAGCCAAAGGACAGCAGGAGGAGCAGAGTGTAAGCCGAAGCCTGCACTGGAGGCAGCTTAGTGTCTGTTGTGTCTGCGTGGCATTTGCAGGACATGTTGCCGGCTACACAGCGAGGGAACAGCTGGTGTTACTGAACCCCACTGACACAGTGGCGAGTGTTTTTCTCTGTGCTGCCAGCACTTCCGAGCACCAACTGGTGGTGTTAGAGCCCAGGGACAGCAGGAGCAGCAGAGTGTAGGCCGAAGCCTGCACTGGAGGCAGTTTAATATCTGTTGTGTCTGTGTGGCGTTTGCAGGAAACGTTGCCGGCTACACAGAAGGGGGACAGCTGGTGTTGCTGAACCCGACTGACACAGTGGCGAGGTGAGTGTTTTTCTCTGTGCAGCCAGTACTTCCGACAGCAAGTAGCGGTGTTGGAGCCCAGGGTCAGCAGGGGGAGCAGAGTGCAGGCCGAAGCCTGCACTGGAGGCAGCTTAGTGTCTGTTGTGTCTGCGTGGCGTTTGCAGACACGTTGCCGGCTACACAGCAGGAGAACAGCTGGCGTTACTGAACCCCACTGACACAGTGGTGAGTGTTTTTCTCTGTGCAGCCAGCACTTCCAGGCACCAACTGGTGGTGTTGGAGCCCAGGGAATCAAGGAGGAGCAGAGGAGCAGATTGTAGGCCGAAGCCTGCACTGGAGGCAGCTTAGTGTCTGTTGTGTCTGAGTGGCGTTTGCAGGACACGTTGCCGGCTACACAGCAGGGGAACAGCTGGCATTAGTGAACCCCACTGACACAGTGGTGAGTGTTTTTCTCTGTGCAGCCAGCACTTCTGAGCACCAACTGGCGGTGTTAGAGCCCAGGTACAGCAGGAGGAGCAGAGTTTAGGCCAAAGCCTGCACTGGAGGCAGCTTAGTGTCTGTTGTGTCTGCGTGGCGTTTGCAGGACATGTTGCTGGCTACACAGCAGGGGAACAGCTGACGTTACTGATCCCCACTGACACAGTGGCGAGTGTTTTTCTCTGTGCAGTCAGCACTTCCGGGCACCAACTGGCAGTGTTAGAGCCCAGGGTCAGCAGGAGGAGCAGAGTGTAGGCCGGAGCCTGCACTGGAGGCAGCTTATTGTCTGTTGTGTCTGCGTGGCATTTGCAGGACACGTTGCCGGCTACACAGCAGGGGAACAGCTGACGTTACAGAACCCCACTGACACAGTGGCGAGTGTTTTTCTCTGTGCAGCCAGCACTTCCGGGCACCAACTGGCAGTGTTAGAGCCCAGGGTCAGCAGGAGGAGCAGAGTGTAGGCCGAAGCCTGCACTGGAGGCAGCTTATTGTCTGTTGTGTCTGCGTGGCATTTGCAGGACATGTTGCCAGCTACACAGCAGGGGAACACCTAACGTTACTGAACCCCACTGACACAGTGGCGAGTGTTTTTCTCTGTGCAGCCAGCACTTCCGGGCACCAACTGGCGGTGTTAGAGCCCAGGGAATCAAGGAGGAACAGAGTGTAGGCCGAAGCCTGATTGGAGGAAGTTGAAAGGGAACGTTTAACCCCCCCAAGGTGTTTGTAGCTGAAAGAGCCATCTTGTGCAGCACTAAGTGTGCAAAAGGAAAAGGTGGCTCTTTTAATTATGCTCCTTGCAAACGCAGAATTAAAAACACTTATAAAATGTGTCCCCTGACACCGTGAAACCATTCCAGAGGTGGAACTTTCCTTCAAAATGGGATGCAGCACAGCCGTCATTCCTACCCCCTTGGCGCTGTGCGCTGCCTCCTCAGCGTTGTTGGAATCTGTCTCCTAGCCTGCGCTGTTATGTTCAACCTTGGCCATGCGCATTTACCGCAACCCGTCTTCTGACATCATTTGGTGTCAGGCTGGCTGCGCCTGTGCGGACACGCTGCCCGAGATCCCGCCTGGCAGTGTCGTCTAATGTAATCACACTGCGGGCCTGGGATCCATGGGCATGCGCAGTGCATATATTCGCCTCTCACTCCCCTCCTTCCGGCTTCTTCAGACTGTGCTGCGTCACGGCCGTGGCATGCTATTAGGGATCAGCTGATGGTGCACAGTCTGAAGAAGGTGGAGGGAGATGAGTGAGAGCCTGAGGTGAAGATATGCACTGCGCATGCCCATGGATCCCAGGCCCGCAGTGTGATTAAATCGGAAGAGACTGTGAGGCGGGATCTCGGACTGCGCGGCCGCACAAGCGCAGGCAGCCTGACAACAAATGATGTCAGAAGACGGGCAGCGCTAAATGCGCATGGCCAAGGTTGAACATAACAATGCAGGCTATGGGACAGAATCAAACAACGCTGAGGAGGCAGCGCACGGTGCCAAGGGGGTAGGAATGATGGCTGTGCTGCTTCCCATTAAGAAGGAAAGTCCCACCTCTGGGACGGTTTCACGGTGTGAAAGGACACAATTCATAAGTGTTAGGTTCAGCATATGCAAGGAGAACAACAAAAAGAGGCACCTTTTCCTTGTGCAGCATTACTGCTGCACAAGATGGCTCTTTCAGTAACAAAAGCCTGGGGGGGACAGGTTCCCTTAAATTTCAGTTGTGGTGTCAGCGTGGTGTTTGCAGGACACATTGCCGCAACACAGCAGGGGAGCAGCTGGCATTACTGAACCCCAATAACAGAGGAGCAACTGTTGACTGTGCAGACAGCACTTCCTGACAGCAACTGGCGGTGTTGGAGCCCAGGGACAGCAGGAGGAGCAGACTAGAGTTATTGCCGCAACACAGCAGGGGAGCAGCTGGCGTTACTGAACCCCAATAACAGAGGAGCAACTGTTGACTGTGCAGACAGCACTTCCGGACAGCAACTGGCGGTGTTGGAGCCCAGGGAATGCAGGAGGAGCAGGCTAGAGTTATAGCCGCAACACAGCAGGGGAGCAGCTGGCGTTACTGAACCCCATAAGAGAGGAGCAACTGTTCACTGTGCAGACAGCACTTCCGGACAGCAACTGGTGGTGTTGGAGCCCAGGGACAGCAGGAGGAGCAGACTAGAGTTATTGCTGCAACACAGCAGGGGAGCAGCTGGCGTTACTGAACCCCAATAACAGTGGAGCAACTGTTGACTGTGCAGACAGCACTTCTGGTCAGCAACTGACGGTGTTGGAGCCCAGGGAATGCAGGAGGAGCAGGCTAGAGTTATAGCCGCAACACAGCAGGGGAGCAGCTGGCGTTACTGAACCCCAATAAGAGAGGAGCAACTGTTGATTGTGCAGACAGCACTTCTGGACAGCAACTGGCGGTGTTGGAGCCCAGGGAATGCAGGAGGAGCAGAGTGTAGGCCGAGACTTAATTGGAGCAAGTTGAAAGGGAACCTTTAACCCCCCCAGGCATTTGTAGCTGAAAGAGCCACCTTGTGCAGCACTAATGTTGCAAAAGGAAAAGGTGGCTCTTTTAATTATGCTCCTTGCAAACGCAGAACTAAACACTTATAAAATGTGTCCCCTGATACCGTGAAACCGTCCCGGAGGTGGGACTTTCCTTCGTAATGGGACGCAGCACAACCATCATTCCTACCCCCTTGGTGCCGTGCGCCGCCTCCTCAGCGTTGTTTGAATCTGTCCCGTAGCCTGCGTTGTTATGTTATCCCTTGGCCATGCACAGTTAGTGCTGCCGTCTTCTGACATCATTTGTTGTCAGGCTGGCTGCGCCTGTGCGGATGCACTGCCCGAGATCCCACCTCGCAGTGTCGTCTAATGTAATCACACTGCGGGCCTGGGATCCATGGGCATGTGCAGTGCATATCTTTGCCTCTCACTCCCCTCATTCCAGCTTCTTCAGACTGTGTGGCTTCACGGCCGTGGCATGCTATTAGGGATCAGCTGATGGCGCACAGTCTGAAGAAGGTGGAGGGAGATGAATGAGAGCCTGAGGTGAAGATATGCACTGCGCATGCCCAAAAGAGCTACCTTTTCCTTGTGTTGCATTACGGCTGCACAAGGTGGCTCTTTCAGTAACAAACGCCTGGGGGGGACAGGTTCCCTTAAATTTCAGTAGTTGTGTCAGCGTGGCGATCGCAGGACACATTGCCGGCTACACAGCTGGGGATCAGCTGACGTTACTGAAACCCAATAACACTGGGTCATGTGTTTTGACTGTGCAAACGGCACTTCTGAGCATCAACTGGCGGTGTTGGAGCCCAGTGATTACAGTTCAGGTGGTATAAACTTGAACGCAACAGGAGACCTGGATACTGTATCCAACCAATTATTTAATCTGGAAGAGGAGTGGCAAATTCCTGTGAGATCCAGGCCTTGTTGATTTTCAGAAAAGTAAGCCCGTCAACGTTATCAGAGGATAGTCGCATGCGACGGTCTGTTAGTACACCACCTGCGGCACTAAGGACGCATTCCGATAATACACTAGCAGCAGGGCAAGCCAGCACCTCCAATGCATACTGGCTTAGATCTGGCCAAGTATCCAGCTTAGAGACCCAAAATTTGAAGGGGGAAGAGCCGTCTGGGAGTACAGTAAGAGGGCAAGACATGTAATCTGTCACCATCTGATGGAAACGTTGCCTCCTGCTGACTGGAGCCGTCTGTGATGGTGTAGACATGTGTGGCAGGCACACAAAACTGTGCCACAGTTGGGCCATACTGGTCTTGCCTTGTGCTGAGGCACTGCTTCTGCTCCCTCTTTGTGCAGAGCTTCCTCCACTGCCTCGACGCACTGAGCTGCATTGTAAAGCACTAGCAGCACTGCTCTCATTTGGACTGGAGAAGATGATGGAATTCACCAGTGTGTCTTGGTACTCCCGCATTTTATGCTCCCGGTTCAACGGTGTTATGAGGCTTTGTAAGTTGTCCCGGTAGCGAGGATCTAGGAGGGTGTACACCCAATAATCAGCCGTGTTGAGAATGTGGGCGATGCGACGGTCGTTTCTCAGGCACTGCAGCATGTAATCAGCCATGTGCTGCAGACTGCCAACTGGCCAAGAAACGCTGTCCCCTGCTTGAGGCGTGATCTCTGCCTGCTCTGCATCACCCCACCCTCGCTCTACACACTGACTACTGGAGAATTGTGTAACTCCCTCCTCTGGACCGATGTCTTCCTCCTCCATTGTCTCCTCCTCATCCTCCTCACAAAGTGTCCCCTGCCTAGGCCTTTGTGAGAAACCACGTAGCGCTGACTGTCCAGAAGCTGATGGAATTGGTGACTCCTCATCCTCCACCTCTTCCACAACATCATCACTTAGCGCTTGCAGTGTTTGTTGAAGCAGGCAGATAAGGGGGACAGTCATGCTCACTAGTGCATCATCTGCACTTGCCAACCATGTGGAATCATCAAAGGAACGCAAAACCTGGCAGACGTCCTTCATAGTGGCCCACTCAGTGGTTGTGAAGTCTGAACGGAGCGGAGTGCGATTTCTTTACGCCTGATGCAGCTGGTACTCCATTACTGCTGGCTGCTGCTCACACAACCGCTCCAACATATGTAACGTGGAATTCCACCTGGTGGGTAGGTCACATATGATGCAATGTTCCGGAAGGCGGAATCGGCGCTGCAGAGCTGCAATGCACGATCTTGCCATGCTGGAACGCCGCAAGTGAGCACACTCTAGGCAGACCTTGTGCAGCAGTGCATCAAGATCCAGATAGTCCCTCAAAAAGCTCTGCACGACCAAGTTGAGCACATGTGCCAGACATGGGATGTGAGTGAGGTTGCCTAGGGCAAGAGCTGCCACCAGATTTCGGCCATTGTCACACACTACCATGCCAGGCTGGAGATTCGCTGGCACAAACCACACGTCGCTCTCCTGCTTGATGGCATTCCAGAGCTCCTGCGCTGTGTGGCTTCGATTCCCCAAAGAAATTAATTTCAAGATGGCCTGTTGATGTTTGGCCACAGCTGTGCTCATGTCGGTCATAACAGGTAAACGTTCACGGGTCCATGTGGAGGTGGACTGTGACGGATCCTGCAGCGATGATTCTGAGGAACTTGTGTATGAGGAGGAGTCAATGCGTACAGACTGGATTCCTGCAATACTTGGAGTTGGCAGAAAACGTCCTGCGCCACTCTCACGAACTGTACCCGGCTCAACAACATTAACCCAATGGGCAGGGAAAGGTATCGCCCCTGTCCATGGTGACTGGTCCACGCATCGGTGATGAGGTGGACCTTGCTACTGACGGCGTTCAGTAGCATGTGTTTTATGTGTCCCTCCACATGCTTGTGCAGGGCAGGGATGGCTTGCCTGCTGAAATAAAAGCGGCTGGGCACATTGCATTGTGGGACTGCCAATGCCATCAAGTTATGGAAGCTGTCAGGCTCCACCAGCCTGAATGACAGCATTTCAAGGGACAGTAGTTTTGCAATGCCAGCATTCAGAGCCTGTGCTCGGGGGTGGTTTGCAGAGAAAGGCTGCCTTTTCTCCCATGCCTGTGCTACCGATGGCTGTAGACTGGGCTGGCAGTGTGAGGATGACTGGGAATGTGGTGCTGTGGGTGGAATTACAGTGGGTCTCTGGACAACAGTGCCAGAGGTTCTTCCATAGCGATCATATGAGGAAGCTGAACCAGCTGTGTGTGAGCTGGAGGAAGAGGCAACAACACGAGCTGAAGAGATGGTAGGTGCCGCTGTTGGTTGGCCTAGGTCTTCAGTGTGTTTTGGTAACTCCACCGCGTGCTTGGTCCGCACATGTTTCCACATATTTGTGGTATTGAGGTTGCTGACATTTTTCCCTCTTTTGACTTTCTGATGACACACCTTGCATTTCACAAAGCAAATGTCATCTGCAACTGTGTCAAAAAAGGACCAGGCACTGCAAGTCTTGGGAGCACCCGTTTTGGCTTTTGGAAGAGGCATGCTCCTATCGGGTGCCGAAGTGGAGGCTACAGGAACCACAGTCTTCCCCCTCCCTCTCCCCCTTTGGCCCATTCGGGCTTCCTTTACCTCACGCCACGATGGGTCAAGGACCTCATCATCTACACTACCCTCTGCCACCAAATGCTTCTCCTGGGTTGTCTCGGCAGCACAGTATGCACCAGAAAGTGGCACCTGAGTCTCATCATCAGATGCGTACTGCGGTGTGGTGACCGGAGGCACTGGCCCACCTGCCTCTTCAGAGTCAGAAAGACAAAGCTGTTGGGCATCACTGCATACTGCCTCTTCCATTTCTCCAATGCTGCTTGGCTGGCCCCCTGTTTCCAAGCCAAGAGATTCAGAGAACAGAAGTAGAGATGGCTCCTGTCCTGGGCTCTCTGACTGCCTGGGTAATTTGGCAGGTGGTGAAGAGACAGATGGGTGCTCTCCAGTGCTCTGTGCCTGAGAGGATGTGGCACTAATTGAAGTCGATGCGTTAGCTGCCATCCATCCGACAACGGCTTCAATTTGTTCTTCATGCAGCAGCGGTGTACGGCGATCTCCTACAAAGCTGCGCATGAAGGACTGTTCCCTGATTAAACTGGGTGATGATGAGTCACCAGTGCCCCCAGCAGACACAGAATCCCCACGTCCTCTCCCTGCTCCTCCTCCACGCCCATGCCCACGTGCCTTACTCCCTGCCTTCTTCATCTTGGTTGACTGATAAAGATGAGCAGAAAAGTACTAAGGGCTTAGTGTGCTTATTCCTGAACAGCTCCTAACAGGTATAAGAAACACTAATTTTCTAAAGTGTGGACTAGACTTTAATATGAGCTAATGTGGCCTACACAACTGTAAAGTGGTGTGTTTGGTGAACTTTATTAATTTTTTTTTTTTGCAGAACTGACTACAGAGTGAGCTGCCCTCACACACAGACCGTGCAGACAGCCATGAATGGCACTGCAAGGCCAAAACAAGCTCCTCTATGTAATCCTATTTAGTGTTTTTCCACAATCTAGCAGGATACGGAGGGAAAGCCACTAATAGGATAAATTTGAAAAATGTGCTGCAGGCTGCACTAATTGAGAAACCGACAATGGAACGGTATGAGGCAGTCACGCACCCTGAGCTGACTACAACTGTCTGTGGCTGCGGACAGACTACAGAGCGATGTGCACTCACACAGAGACCGTGCAGACAGCCGTAAACAGTGCTGCAAGGCCAAAAAAACTGCTCTATGTAATCCTATGTAGTGTTTTTCCACAATTTAGCTGGATACGGTTGGAAAGCCACTAATAGGAAATATTTGAAAAAATGTGCAGCAGGCTGCACTATTTGCAAAAAAGGACAATGGATAGAACAGTATGAGGCAGTGACGCACTCTGCGCTGACTACAACCGGCTGTGGCTGCAGACAGACTACAGAGCGATGTGCACTCACACATACAGAGACCTTGCAGACAGCTGTGAACAGTGCTGCAAGACAAAAGCAAGGATCTCACACAGTGGTTGCTAAATTAGACTTGGTAAAGCACAATGAAGCAAATCGCTATCTCTAAACTGGCCCTCAGTCAGAACACAGCATCCTGTCCCTAACTGAATTCACAGCAGAATGAGCCCTAAATGGCGGCAGCGACTTTTATAGTGCATCGTGACATCATTTCAGCAGCCAATCACAGCTTTGCCAGTACTTCCATGCCCACCATGCAGGACAGGATGTGCCCACACTTCTAATCATTCCTCATTGGCTGAATTTGGGCACTTTGAATTGTGGGAACTTCCGATTCCGATATCCGATATACTGAAAATATCGGAACTCGGTATCGGAATTCCGATACCGCAAATATCGGCCAATACCCGATACTTGCGGTATCGGAATGCTCATCACTATTTATGAGATAACCAAGCTGATTGTCTGTAGATTGATGTTAATCTCACATTCAAAGCAGTAGTGGATGGTGAGATATGAAGCCTGAAAGTCAAAAGTGCAAAATATTGTTACCCTTTTGCTCATCAGTATATAACATGGACCTTGAGTTTTCCCCAACAGACAATTGCAAGTTGCTGTTTTACGTCCAACACTTTTTGCATTCTGATGCGTATTTTTCCAGGAAATATATGAGGCAGGTGACCCTGCTGACCATAAGAGATTACACTCTAGAGGAGAGAGAAAATCCTGCTGGCCATAAGAACTTATGCTCTACAGAAGAAAGAGATTGATCCATTGTCTCTTGAGGTGGAAAGCTACGTACCTGGGAATTGCTGATTTTCGATTGCCCAGGCACTCACCATTACAAGTTATAATAATCTATAACATATCAGAGCTGCAGCACATTATGGAAAGTCTGTGTGGAAAATAAAATTATATTTGCTTGCTCTCTGATGCTTCAGCAGAGTGGGAAATAGTGCCTGGCAATTTTTTTTTTTTTTTAACTCGACCGAAGAATTGAATCTCAAAATGTTCAAATTCGTATGAAAGTGCGAATTTCAGAAAATTCATCTCAAACTCGATTCTGCATAAATCCAACAAACATCTCTAGTCTGAACACAATGATTTCCATGAAAAACAACATGCAAATTTGACAGAACACAGAAACACAGTGTTGTTGTCACAAAAATGAATGACAGCCATCAAGTCCACAACCCAGTGTGTATTACTTATTACTTATAAAAAAAGATCCATCATTTTTAGTGTAGACTACAGGCTTAGGCATGTAGAACCTGAGGTGACTCTTGTACATGAAATTTCAGTCATTCTCCTGGGCTTACTGGCAATGACAGAATGGTATGCCTGATTACAAAAGACTAAAAGGGACTGCTGAACTATATTTTCTTAATTTTAAATGCATGAAAAGTATGTCTGAGCTATGTGTTAGTAAAGAAGACCTGTGATTTGCACAAAAAATAAAGTTAAATACTATGTAAAAAAATCCCTGAACTTCACAGATTTTGCAATTTTTTCCATTTTGTGCTGCTCAAAGGGGTTTTCCACAACTAGGAAAACTCCTCAATCCATGTGTTTGCCTCCTAGTAAAATAACAACACTTATCCTCACCTCCGACATCAGCATCGTTCCAGCGGTGTCAGCACTATCCTCTCAGGGCTCACATAACAATGTTATGTCATACTAGACCTATGGCCAATCAGTGGCCAGTTCAGTCTACCCACTTTCAGACAAATCACTTAAATCTGGAGGAAGTGAGAGATGGAATATATCTTATGGTCACTTGGTCATACTGTGTGCGTGAAGAAGCTCAAAAATGATTCTATACAGTTCTAGAAGACTTCGGGGTGATACCCATGTCTTTTCCATGAAATTTGATGATTGTTGTATTGTGATTCACAACAAATAAATTTGCAGGTAATCATTTAAAAAAAAAATGACAAATCTGGCAAATTTAACTTTGAATTTCAAAAATTCAATCAACTCTATTAGCTATGCATGAAATATAATGTGGCACAAATGACTTAGAGTAAAGAGACCTTGACCTATTAAGATACCAAATTCCAGAAGCCAAGGTCTATCTACTAAGAGCTAATTTTAGCAATATTGATATGGTTTGTGACTTTTTTCAGAGTGACAGCAGGAAGTGTAGACATTTGGTTTCTTAGTTGAACAACTTGATTAGTTGTTACTTTTATATTCCTCAGAGTCAGGCAAAATGTTATTGTTATTTTTTAATAAGCTATTTCCCACCAGCGTCCAAAGAATATGTCTGACACAAAATAATCAAAAGATGTTAGTATGGCTGTAAGTAATAAGAAACATACTGATTATACAGATATGGTATACCCTATCCCACTGTCAAATGGGCACAAAGTATAGTAATTAATTACTATACTTTGTGCCCATTTGACAGTGGGATAGGGTATACCATATCTGTATAATCAGTGAGTGTCTGACCCAATACTGCAAATGAAGAGAGAGCGTGTGGAGTTCCCTTACTTGTCCTTCTTGGCACAGCAATACTCTGGTCACAGACTATGCAGGCAACTGCAGTGCAATGCCTCTCATGGGTAAACTGAGGCTACTTTCACACTAGCGTAGTTTGCAATACGTCGCAATGCGTCTTTCAGGAGAAAAAACGCATCCTGCAAAGTTGTCTGCAGGATGCATTTTTTCCCCATAGACTAACATTAGCGACGCATTGCGATGTATTGCCACACGTCGCAACCGTCGTGCGACGGTTGCATCGTGTTTTGGCGGACCGTCGGCACAAAAAAAGTTACATGTAACATTTTTTTGTGCGTCGAGTCCGCCATTTTCGACAGCGCGTGCGCGGCGGAAACTCCACCCCCTCCTCCCAGGACCTTGCAATGGGGCAGCGGAAGCGTCGTAAGACTTCTTCCGCTGCCCACGTCGGGTATTTATTTCACAGCATGCGTCGGTACATGTTTTTAATTACACCTAATCACACTTGGTTCCGGCCAACCCATATGTAGGCTTTGCTGAGAGAGGTGTCCACATTCACCCAAGCATACAGACATTAACCTTCGGTAAGTGTTCACATTTGGACAGGGAGGTCAAGTACCCATCAGATTAATGAGACCACCTTTACGGTGGTTGATTGGCTCACACTATTTGGCCAAATTCTGTGCAAAGCGTCTCACAAATATTTTTCCTAATGTTCAAAAAGCCATTTTGCTATTCATATTTAATGTATTTCATATTCGACATGCTTTGGCACGATAGAGTGCAACTTTTTTTGTATATCACACAGGATAGGATTAGATATATGGCTCAACAGACAGAATCACACAGGAGAGGATTAGATACACATCTCGGCACAGTATCACAGGGTAGGATTAGATACATGTCTCAGCACAGTATCACACAGGGTAGGATTAGATACATGGCTCAGCAGACAGTATCACACAGGAGAGGATTAGATACATGGCTCAGTCAGTATCACACAGGACAGGATTAGATACATGGCTCAGCAGACAGTATCACACAGGAGATGATTAGATACACGGCTCATTCAGTATCACACAGGACAGGATTAGATACATGGCACAGCAGACAGCATCACACAGGAGAGGATTAGATACATGGCTCAGCAGACAGCATCACACAGGAGAGGATTAGATACATGGCTCAGCAGACAGCATCACACAGGAGAGGATTAGATACACGTCTCAGCACAGTAACACACAGGACAGGATTAGATACATGGCTCAGCAGACAGTATCACACAGGAGAGGATTAGATACACATCTCAGCACAGTATCACACAGGGTAGGATTAGATACATGGCTCAGGACACAGTATCACACAGAATAGAATTAGATACACGGCTCAGCAGACAGTATCACACAGGAGAGGATTAGATACACAGCTCAGTCAGTATCACACAGGATAGGATGAGATACATGGCTCAGCAGACAGTATCACACAGGATAGGATTAGATACATAGCTCAGCAGACAGTATGACACAGGAGAGGATTAGATACACAGCTCAGTCAGTATAATACAGGATAGGATTAGATACATGGCTCAGCAGACAGTATCAAAGAAGAAAATGTTTAGATACATGGCTCAGCAGACAGTGTTACACAGGAGAGGATTAGATACACAGCTCAGTCAGTATCACACAGGATAGGATTAGATACATGGCTCAGCAGACAGCATCACACAGGAGAAGATTAGATACACAGTCAGCACAGTAACACACATGGGAGGAGATACACTGCTCAGAGTCAGCATCACAAAGGATAGGATTAGATTGCCTCTCCCCCTCCCCCACTGACACTTACTTCACTGCTTCGCTGCTGAGTCCTTAGTTTCTCCCTCCCATCCTTGGTCTCTTCCTCCTATAACCGCAGGGCTCCTGAAATTATACTGGGAAACTGGAGCTCACAGATGCACTGTGAGCTCCAGAAAGATGGTGCCGATCTCCTGCCTCTGCTGTAGTGTGGACGGCTCAGGGGGAGTGGCCAGATCACAGCAGGGAGCAGCTCAATGATAGGTATAAGGTTGGATGCCGACCGCAGATGTCTATGCCCAGGGCTGCCATATTTGCAGAATGTAAGTGTCGTGCAGCTACACTTACACTCCTGCAAAGCAAAATGGTGGTGCCCAGTGGCTGAAAAAAAAATTAATATTAAAAAAATGTTAAAGTAAAAAAATGTAAATTTGTATTAAAAATAATTGTTTATATAAGCAATCATTTTTAATACAAAAAAATAAAATGCGGCACCTTCCCTTTAAGAGCAATTTTATCTCAAGTGCTGCAGTCCCTTTTGCATTAAGGAATCAGACATCAAATATGTATATTACATTAAAGGATGGGAAAATCTCTGTTGTGAATGTTGTTTATTACCTTTTTTATGTATTAGGTGCAACACATTTTTATGCAAAATGCCAATTATTAATGAATGTGATAAAAAGTATAAAGTTTATAAAAATTATTGATGATGATAATCACCCGTTATCGTGAATCATTACCATTTTTGTAAATAGGAAAATTGGTAATTGAGGTCAATAGCTATTCTATTCACATAGTTAGTCTTAATGCCAGCATTGTTTTATGGTTTGCTAGCTTTTTATAGCCCTGTTATTGTTTTCTAAAGAGCGGCTGCACCTGTTCTGAATACTAAATTTTTGATTACCTGATGCAAATTCTGACAGCTGTAAAATCGAAACTTTTTTGCAGCTAAAGTGTACTGCATTACGATTCTTCTAGCCAAAAAGTAGTAATTTATTTCTGCTTGTAACGGCTCTTAGAAATCTCTTTTATTCAGTGAAACAAAAAAACATATGTATATATTTTTTTACTTTTCTGACAAAAGTAATCATCTAAAGTGTTGCATTTGGATTTTAATGTAAATTAGGCTGCAAATAGGTGCCTGAGAGAAAAAAAAGAGTGAAAAATCTGACGAGATCGTATTGATCTTTTTAATAACCTTTAGCATTTGGTGGTTGAGGCTCAAAAACTGAGCTTGAAACACTGTTATAAAGAATGTGAATACAGCCTTAAAAATTCCTATAATTGTATAAGAAATGTGTACGTGTAGTAGATGTAGCACAAGCTAGTTAGTGTGTTCAACTTTAACATTTTTGCATTTTTCTCATTTCATTCTTTTTATAAATGTATAACTTTTTATGCTTTCAAATTGCAAAGGTTTTTCTTGTGTGGTGTCTACTTTGGTGTCATTTCTTTCTGCCTACACATCCCTTAGTATTGTGCATGGCACTGAGAGCTAGCTCTGGCGTCTCCCCGCCTCTGCTCTCCCTTTTTTTCTCACAGCATGTAGTCCCACAGAAGGAAGAACAAAGCGAGAGAGACAGGGAAGCTGGAGCTGACAACTCCTTCTTTCTTATTCTTCCCTAATATTTATTGCATAATGAAGATAGACTTTTTGAAGCTCAGGTTGGTTTCATCATCTATTCTTGGAATTTGTAAGAGAATACAATTCTAGTGAAGTTTTTACAAATAGAATAATAAATAAATGTAAAAAATGGTAATTGAGGAGTATTAGATCCATATTTCCCCCTTTTAGCCTCTACTGTCTTATTTGCCTGGACTAGAACTTTGATGCTATCTGCAATATTTTTCTGAGGATTCATTTGGGAATGATTACTTAAAGGGGATTGTGATTAACCAAAAAGTCTTGTTTTTTTGTTTCATTAAACTTGTACTTTTATCCTGTTTATTATTATTTTTTGAAAATCTGACTTATGGCTGCTGAGATATTTTACTTTTTTTGGGTTGAATAGAAAGCACAGCCAAAGAAATTAAAGGAACTTTAGAAAATGTATGAGGGTATATTCCCACGGTCAGTAAGTGCTGCAGGTTGGATGCTGGGTACATTTGCAGAGAACCGAGTCAAAGCAAGATAAATATCACTAGTCCAATGTATTGGACATGGTGATTCCACACGTTTCAATGAAGACATGCGGAATCACTTGCATTCAAAAGCCAGCAGCGCTTTGGATTTAGCGGACATATGCTGCTTCCACAGTGCTGCCGATAATGACCGTGGGAATGTAGCCTTGCAAGCTTCATCTGTGTGCATTTCTAACAGTAGGCAATCATCCCTCCATACATTGAAAGGCTGAAAGTGGTTGTTTCATCAGTATTTTGCACCTGTGTTACCTCCTTTAGTAAGGGGTCTGTTGAACCTTGTTTTTGCTTTTTGCTTTGTGACCTTGGATGGTAAATACTATTGCCTTTTTGTTAGGGCTCATACTCACCTGCGAGAAACTTGGATGAGTCTCGCATGTTAATAGCCTGCGCTGCTGCCGGCACTCAGGAGCGGAGCATGCGGCTGCATGTATTCCTATGCGGCCGCACGCTCCAATCTGAGTGCCGGGTGCAGTGCTGGGTATTAACATGCGAGACTCATCCAAGTTTCTCTCAGGTGAGTATGAGCCCTTATAGTTATCTTTTTATTTCTGTTGCGCTAAAAGCAAAGCCAGACACAACTTTCTTTCGAGGAGTGTCATTAAACTGCTGTGCTAAAAATTTGAATGCTAAGTTCACCCTAGGCGCTTTTGCTGCTTATTTATGTTTTTTAACGCTAATTTTCAGCTACCTTTTACATTAGCAGCAAAGTCTATGAGATTTCAAAAACACACATTGGTTTTTTGTTATCAGTGTTTTGTTCTTTGCGTGTTTTTTTGGACATAGAGTGTTTTGCTGCGGTTTTTGTGCCATTGTATGGGATAAGACTTTTTTTTCAACACTAAACTTTATCAGCATGCACAAGAGCCAAATCTAGTAAGACAAAACAAAAAAAAAGCAACCAAGGAAAACATGCTTTTTTATGCAGCTTCTTTCCTGCCAATAGATCAGGTTTTGCTGCAGAAAAAAAACCTTTAGGCCGGCGTCACACTGGCATGTTTAACGGACGTATGAGCGAAGAAAATACACCCGTAAAATATGCATAATACACGGCCCAATGATTCTCTATGGCCCTGCTCCTATCAGCCGTATTTTACGGATCCGTATTATACGGTCTTCTACGGCCGTACAAAATCGCAGCATGCTGCGTTTGTCACCGTATTGTGCAAAAAATACGCCAATGCAAGTCTATGGATGCGAGAAAAATACGGATTACACACGGACCAACAGTGTGACTTGCGAGAAATACACCAGACATCTCCAGACATCTCCAGACATCGCCAGGTGCAAGGAATTGTGCCAAACACTCAATCAGGAAGCTCAGACATGCAAATGAGCTGAAAACACCCCACACACATCCCGGAAGTCTGGCGCTCACCTCCACGGTGTTGCAAGCAGCATGTCCACCATCATAAACGTCGATATGCTCCTCATCCTGGTCCAAGAAAGGCCAGAAATCTGGGACCGACGGGATGCAAATTATTCCAACCGGGCCAGGAAAGAGGCAGCATGGAGGGCGATATGTGGGATATTATTCCCTGATTATGCCCAATGGCCACATGCGGAGCAGACACAACTTTGTAAGTACAATAAGGTATTGACATTATGTATCCTTAAAAAATGCTTGTCCAACCTTTTTTTTTGAATTTTTCACTTGTTATTCTGATATTATGCAAACTTTTTTGACCAAAGCAAAGATGATTAACATGATATAGTGTTAACGGACATAGCTAATATTGATGTTGCGTTGTGTCCTATTTTTGTAAGCACAAAACTCGTACAGAGGGTTGTGGACCATGTCCTTTTATTATGTCAAAATTGATGTTTTACTTTATGATAATAATTTAAGAAGGCTTTTAAGTATCATCTTGAAAATATCACCAAATGTAACTCCGCAAGGACAGGGCACTCTCCCTTCAGTACCAGTCTGTCACTGTAAACTTGTTTACTGTAAAGGATATTTAGAACCCTGTCTGAAACCCCTTTCTCATGTACAGCATCATGGAATTAATGGTGCTATATAAAGAACTAATAATAAGATTATTTATCTATCAATGACAACTGTTTTAAGCAATGTGCAGAATGAGGGAGTGGTATTACCAAAATTTTTGAACATGTCATTGCAGTGGATGATGTTATGAGAAGATGGCGCAGCATCAGGGACCAGTACCGGCGGGAACGTCAGATGCGTGCAAGAAGTGGGTCAGCAGCACCACCAAAAAAACAAAAGTATATATATTATGACCGTCTTTCATTTTTTGATGGCAGTATGGATTTGAGTCAGTAAGTGATAACCACACAACACATTTTTTTGGTAAAATATTAGTATTTTTCTTTTATTTATATGGTTATTCCATGGCACTTTCGATGTAAGGAGTGGTAAACCTATGAAAAAACTAAATGTCTACCAAATTAAGCAAAAAATGGTCCAGGATGAGAGAGGACCCTGCCCGCAAGCTACAACAAGGGATGGGTGACAATACAGTAAGCGAGGGTCCAGCTGTTCATTCATTGTTTTGTTTGATCTGTGGTTACTGCAGGTTATGTGATTGTTGGAAGAGGTGGGTCTTCACTCTCTTTGTGTAGATTTTCAATGGTAGGCGATAGTATGATGTGTTGTGGTAGTCGTTTCCTCAGTTTGGGTGATTCACAGGATAAATATTGGATCCCATTGTGGGAATAGGAGATAAGATTTTTAGAAGGAGATCTATTGAGGTTCGGATGTTTTCTGTACATATTTTGCGTGAGATGAGGTCACAGATGTGTTAGAAAATAATGTCACCAAATTAATCACCTATTTACTGTTTTTTGTTTGTCTTTATTGTTTATTGACAGAACACAGTCCAACACATTTGAAAAAACTGACCGTCACATCCAAACATAGATCAAGTGTGAACAGGTGCTGAACCTTAGAGTCACCAACTCCTATACAGTCAAGCAAAAACGGCAGCACACTGCAGCGCTAACGCATGCAAACATGAAACACAGAAATTTAACTGCATTACTGCACTAAAAATATGAAAAATGAGAGCGTTTAGCGCATAAAAAGGGCCAATTTTATGTGTACCTGGTAGCCACTTTACGGCATCTCTCTTATACCAGGTCCTACGCTTTCCTTCCTCGCTGAGAATAAATGTCTCCATGTGAATGGGTACCTATGAAAACCTCTCATGAGACTGACATTCTCTTTCTCTGTGGAGGGGTACTAGACCTGCTGCAATCAAGACACCTGTGACTAGGAGGCAGAGTGCTCGGTCAGAAGGTTAGACAATACATTTGAAAAAACTGACCGTCACATCCAAACATAGATCAAGTGTGAACAGGTGCTGAACCTTAGAGTCACACAGTCCAACCTCACAGAGAGGGAGACCGGGTAAGATTCTGAAGCAGTAATAGATCCGGTTGGTGTGGAAGAAGAGGTGGCAGGCCCATCTTCTTCATCTTGTCCCTCCATCATTCTGAGACCAACTGCAAGAGCATCACAAGACACAGCACCAAGTGTCGAAGATCCAGCACCACCACCCTCAGCAGCACATGAACCTGGAAGCCAGGAGGAGCAAGCCCAGAGCAGCCGTCCTACTGGCCCACTGGTGTCCTCCACACAGGCAGCTGTGCCTTTACCCAGAGGGTGCCGAAGGAGAGAGGTGCAAGCCACAAGGAGGGATGTGGACGCTGGGGTCCTCAATTATTTGGCCAGGGCATCTATGGATGATGGAGAGGAGGCCTTTGCTCGCAGCCTTGCCCGTTACCTTCGCCCCCTTCCCCGTGAGGTGAGGCTACGTGTGAGAGAGTGCATGCAAATCCTGATTGATTTAAGCACCCCTCCAAATAACCCCTATGAGGTATTTGAATTTATTGAGAGAAGGCAGCTTTCCCAAACAAACCTTTTGCGCCTTCAATTTCCTCAACAGGTGCAGGATCAATCAGGATTTGATGCACCTACTGCACATATGCCTCCACCTCAGCCCATCCCACCCCAAAATCTGCAAAGGCCAGCACTCCCAACATAGAGACCTGAACCAATGAGAACATGACAGGGAATATTGGTAATATAAAATTATTTTATTTATTTATTAGTAGCAATAGTGACAAACATTTCTTAAAAAAATATTGTTTAAAAATACAAATAAAAATACATATATAGATAAATTCCAAAAAAATATGTGCACAGTTCAAGCCGCAAAATCATAAGGCAAGCCAAATCCTCATCATATGACAAAAATGGCAATTTATCCCATATGCACACTAGGTAAAAAAATATAATATAAAAAATACAAAAATCAGTGTGTGCCAGTGATAAAAATATCACAAAAGACTCAAAAAAATCACATAAGAAATCAATCTAAAAGTATCATGGTGACATTGTAATGAGATAAAGTGCTATGTGCAACAAATTGATTACCACCAAGAACACATTTAGTGCAAGAGAAACAGCCAGAAGGCCAATTAATTAAAAAGTGCTATGTGCAAATGCAATGGGAATGCCAATTACTTACAATAATGAATCAGGGAAATGATCCCGGGCTGCCAGCGGCAAGATAATGTGCACCCCGACTCGCGTTTCAGACACGCAGTCCTTCGTCAGGGGGAGTTGTTGTGGTGGTGGGAGATCTAACTAGTTGTCACATAGCCGTCGACTCATAATGGACGAATTGAAGACCCCAGAGTCTCCAGTTCACCCATAGGCCCCAATGTCTACAATTATAAACCTGTAGTTACTGTCAACTACAGCTAACAGAACTACAGAGAAAAACTGCTTATAATTATAGAATTGGGAGCCAGAGTTCGGCGGCTTTCGTACCCTGATATGTTTCCCATCCACGGCTCCAATGCAGTTAGGGAAGTCACAATTTTGCTGGTAACCATGGGATATTTTTATCCAATCAGCCTGCTTTGGCTCAGGCATAACAAGGTCTTTCAGTTTCTCCCATATTTGGAGACAGGTTAAATGCACAATGCCAGAAATTGTTGAGCGACCAATCAAAAACTCCAGGTGAAGTCCCGCATATGACAATCCAGTTGTCAGGAAGCTGAAAAGTAAAAAAAAATATATTAGCTACGTTAAAACAGTACACACAAAACATGAATCGGCACAATTTTTGTTTGGTTCCTGTAAAACAGGATATTGGCTTCAAAATAAAATATTTACTTAGGCTACTTCACTAGTAAATTTGACAAAATATGATATATATGCTTGTGACCTAATGTACACATATACCTGAAATAAACTGGTAAAAAACAACTGTTAAAAAACAAACAAACATACAGTATGTGAGGATGGTGAATACATACCGTAAGGTTAGGAGAAGACGCTCCTCTGCGGATATGGCTTTGCGCAGCCTTGTGTCCTGATAGGTTATACCGGGATGTAAAATCTCCAACAGTCTATCAAATGTTGTGATGGTCATGTGACAATATAGATAGAATTTGTCTGGATGTGCCTGCAGAGCTGTATAGAGCCTCTTGAAATGGCCTTTAGTGAGGCGTTTAGTGAGAAGAGGATGCACCTACATTCTTGTTCTCCTCCTTCGCGGATCAGCAATAACTGGATATGGATGGCCAAAGCGACGCAACAAGAGCCAGTTATACAAAACCCGCTGCGTTGGGGTGAAGTGAAGGAGGTCAGACATGGTGCAAATGTGTACACAACACACCAACAAATGCACAAGCACCAAATGGCCATATGGGAGGGTGGCACCTGTTGTCGAGGCCTTAAATAGGGTTGCTGATGGTGATTTAAATCAATTGCAGCCTCAAAAACCGTTAAATGTCCATTTTGTCATGTTGCGTGAAAAATACGCATTACGGTTGTCATACGGATTACATACGCAACATTACATGTGCAAAATATGCTGACACACCCTGCCTACGGATGACATACGGATCACTATTTTTGGACTTTTCTGCGTATTACGGCCGTAAAAAACGGACCGTATTGTCTTACGCTGAGTGTGACGCCGGCCTTAGTCATAGAGCAACCTTTGATGGTGTGGTCTGGTGCGAACAGACAACTAGATCAGGCTGCACTAATGTACTCTGTGTGTGTATATGTGGGTCTGTCAGTAACCAACCCAGATCCACGACATCTGTATTTGCACCAGCCACTATTACCAACTATCCCGAATCTGCTCTATCTGTTTATACCTTAGTCATTGCAGCCATTTGGTAAATTCAAAAATGTTCATTTTTTTCACATTATTGTACACTCTGCACCTCATCTTGTCTGAAGAAAACAGAAATGAAGAAATTTTTGCAAATTTTTAAAAAAAGAAAAACTGAAATATCACATGGTCATAAGTATTCAGAACCTTATGGAAAACTTTTGAGAAAAAGGTACATGCAAATAAGGTAGGAACACCACACGTATATAAGCAAAAAAATACAAAAGTTTATTTCTACACAAGAATATTACACACAATTTTTAAAAACATCTAAAAATACAATCCACTTGGTGGAGTGCATGCCCACTCCAATCTTTTACAGTACAAAAATGTCTGGCCTTATAAACATATAATGCACCAAGAATAAATTATTTCACAACATTGCTGCATGAATCACATAAATATTCTATAGGTTCTGATATGTGGACCCTTGAGGTGGCGGTCCTATGGCCCAAGTCTGATGTATATCCTTTTGTGGTTATCACCAGTCTGTAATTATAGAGCAATAGATATACAGTAAACTCCTATTTTGAATGGAGACACATGCTAAAGATCAGGTACCTGGCTACTTTTATATCCACAAATATGCTCATATATCAAATGGCCTGAGTCACCCTCGTGTCTATATCAAAAGGTGATATGCTTGGTAAAAGAGGAAAAAAAAAAAGGAGACACGTGCTGGTATACTTAGCCCTGTCCAGTCCACTAAGGTCGCCCCCTCGTCCCATATGCAGCGGTGCAGCCAGTATAGAAAGGAGTGTGGAGTATGAAGACCCACGCGTTCCGACACACAAGGTGTCTTTTTCAAGGTGAGTATATCCTTAATGCAAAAATGTATTCCTTTTATAATGTCTAAATTACGTTACCATTGAAGCAGCTGTAAGAATCATGCTATGGCTGCAGCGCCAGCGTGTGCGGCCGTTGACCCGGAAGTTGTAATACCAGGGTCATGCCATGCAGTGCGTCTGCGCATATGGTTTTTTGTGCGATCCTCTGTGTGATTTCCTATGCGCCTGCGCATTTTAGGGAGGAATCCCCCATTTCATATGCGCTTGCGCGTCAGATACGCTGTGCCTGTACCTTTTATATGTCATAATTTACATCGGCGCATTATATATCATACCGCAGCACGTTAGTAAGTTCAATGTGGGCAAGAGGAGGTAGAATTTCATACCCCTTTAGCTCCCTATATAGCACCTGTTTGAACCAAGAAGTATTTTTTGAGTAAGACGATAACTCTAGAAGTATGTCATAATTTAGACATCCTAAATCCCATATTCCATGTGCCTTTCATACATATGCTATGTAAGGGAAGAATATTTCAAAACGTTCATTATACAATACAAATAACCATCTATCCTATACTGTTTTTTATATACACAGTATTTTTTTTTTTTTTTTTTTTTTTTTTTTTGGTATGTGTGTATACATTCATACTTTAAATATATTCAATGGAACTCTATGTCCATCCCTTTATGGGTCTTTTTGAGAGACCACATAGACATGAGCAAGAATGGCTCCACCTATCCACCATAAGTTCATTTCCAATGCTTCCTTGTATGACCATATATAGGTAACTGGTCTCAATTGGCGTATGCGTACCTCCGATATAGTTCCTATATTGACACATTGTAATCCATAAGCATAATTTGGACAGGTGAACTTGTTGTATGTGTGTTTTTTTGATTTTTTTCTTTCTCTGAGGACTGGATCCACAATTTGGCATCTTCTTAGTTGTTCGTTCAGAATTTCTTCGGTAACTATTAGGGAGGAAAGGGGGAAGAAAAAGAGGTATAAGGGCATGTCGAACCTTGATGTAGGTACACATGCATATATCTATACGTTTTGGAACCCCCCTATGTGCATACCCTTGGGTATACACAGATGTATATAAACCAGGAGGAAGAGTTGTTAGGCTACTTCTTTTTATAGAAGCCTGAATAAAGCAACTCTTCATTCAGGCCATCCGGTGCTAGACTACCCAAATCATAAATCCATCTCGCCTCCCGGCGTAGAAGCTCCTCCGTTATATCGCCCCCTCTTATATTTGAATTGACTCTCTCCAAACCCATAACCTTCAGGGAATCTGATACCCCTGCATGGACCTCCAAAAAATGCTGCGCCACTGATGAGATCACCTTGCCTTTAGCTTTATCTGATCTAGCCATTGCTATATTAGACAGATGTTGTTGTGTTCTCCGTCGTATCTCTTGTGTCGTCTGTCCGACATAAATTTTGTCACAACCACAGATCAATGCGTAGACTACGTTGCGTGTTCGACAATTGAAATACGCTTTGGATTGTATCTGTGTGGACAAATGTTGGACTGAGATACCTCTATTTGCTATCATTCGTGGGCAAATCGTACAGCTGCCACAAGGAAAGGATCCTTTATTTGGGTAGCCTGTTCTCAATTTTGTAGTGGGGCGTTTGAAATGGCTGTTGGATAGGTAATCTTTGAGGTTCTTAGCCCTTCTAGCCACTATCTTGGGTCGATCCCCTATGAACGATCTTAATCTTGGTTCACTCCTCAGAATCCCCCAGTTCGCATTTAGGATACGATAAATATCGTTCCACTGATTGTTATACTTTGTAATCAAATTGATTGTGTTTGCTATGGGCCTTACCCGTGGTAGAAGTGCCTCCTCTCGTGTTTTCCCTCTTGAGTGTTCAAATGCTCCCGAAATGACTCTATGGGGATATCCTCGTTCACGGAATCTGTGAGTTAGTTGTCGGGATTCCTCCAGGAAGTCCTCTGTGCGGCTACAGTTCCTTCTAAGTCTGAGGAATTGTCCTTTCGGAATGCCTTTTCTTAGATGTGTTGGATGGAAACTCTCGAAATGCAATAGATTATTTGAAGCCGTCTGTTTCCGGAATAGTGTTGTAATAATCCGGTTCTGGACTATCGTTAGCTTTAAATCCAGGAACTCTACTGAAACAGGGGAAAAAAATGATGTTAATTTAATATTCCAACAGTTGTTGTTAAGCCCTGCTACAAAAGAGACAAGTTTTTCCGGAGCCCCTGACCAAATTAAGATGATGTCATCTATATATCGTAGCCATTTTACTACGTAGATGGAGAAGTCCTCTAGTTTCTGTACGTGGGTCTCCTCCCACCACCCCATAAAGAGGTTAGCATATGAGGGTGCACATTTTGCCCCCATAGCCGTGCCCGAGACTTGCTTGTAGAAGGTTCTATCGAACACAAAATAGTTTTTTTCTAGTACGAACTTGAGCATTTCCAAAATGAATGTGTCATGGGCCCTGTCCCCTGTGGACTGCTTGTTCAGAAAGTAGGATGTTGTTGTCATACCTAGATCATGTCCGATGTTCGTATAGAGAGCCTCCACGTCTAGCGTTGCTAGAATCGCGTTGTCTGGAACTTCCAGGGTTTCACACAGTTCTATAAGATGGGAGGAGTCTCGTACATACGAATCCAGGGATTTCACTATTGGCTGCAAAAAATAATCAAGGTAAGAGCATGGTTTCTCATACAACCCCCCCAGACCTGAGATAATAGGTCTACCTGGCGGCCTATTGATGGACTTATGAATTTTTGGTACCAGGTAGAATGTTGGAATCACTGGGTGGGTAGTGAGCATGAAGTCCCTTTCTTTTTTATCTATAATGCCGGAGGAGAAGACCCTGAAAACAAGTTTATCCAATTGTGCTTTAAAAATTGGGGTTGGGTCAGATGGTAATTTTTGATAATATTGAGTGTTCTCCAATTGCCGTCTTGCTTCCTGGCAGTACATATCTTTGGTTTGGTTTATATACATCTGTGTATACCCAAGGGTATGCACATAGGGGGGTTCCAAAACGTATAGATATATGCATGTGTACCTACATCAAGGTTCGACATGCCCTTATACCTCTTTTTCTTCCCCCTTTCCTCCCTAATAGTTACCGAAGAAATTCTGAACGAACAACTAAGAAGATGCCAAATTGTGGATCCAGTCCTCAGAGAAAGAAAAAAATCAAAAAAACACACATACAACAAGTTCACCTGTCCAAATTATGCTTATGGATTACAATGTGTCAATATAGGAACTATATCGGAGGTACGCATACGCCAATTGAGACCAGTTACCTATATATGGTCATACAAGGAAGCATTGGAAATGAACTTATGGTGGATAGGTGGAGCCATTCTTGCTCATGTCTATGTGGTCTCTCAAAAAGACCCATAAAGGGATGGACATAGAGTTCCATTGAATATATTTAAAGTATGAATGTATACACACATACCAAAAAAAAAAAAAAAAAAAAAAAAATACTGTGTATATAAAAAACAGTATAGGATAGATGGTTATTTGTATTGTATAATGAACGTTTTGAAATATTCTTCCCTTACATAGCATATGTATGAAAGGCACATGGAATATGGGATTTAGGATGTCTAAATTATGACATACTTCTAGAGTTATCGTCTTACTCAAAAAATACTTCTTGGTTCAAACAGGTGCTATATAGGGAGCTAAAGGGGTATGAAATTCTACCTCCTCTTGCCCACATTGAACTTACTAACGTGCTGCGGTATGATATATAATGCGCCGATGTAAATTATGACATATAAAAGGTACAGGCACAGCGTATCTGACGCGCAAGCGCATATGAAATGGGGGATTCCTCCCTAAAATGCGCAGGCGCATAGGAAATCACACAGAGGATCGCACAAAAAACCATATGCGCAGACGCACTGCATGGCATGACCCTGGTATTACAACTTCCGGGTCAACGGCCGCACACGCTGGCGCTGCAGCCATAGCATGATTCTTACAGCTGCTTCAATGGTAACGTAATTTAGACATTATAAAAGGAATACATTTTTGCATTAAGGATATACTCACCTTGAAAAAGACACCTTGTGTGTCGGAACGCGTGGGTCTTCATACTCCACACTCCTTTCTATACTGGCTGCACCGCTGCATATGGGACGAGGGGGCGACCTTAGTGGACTGGACAGGGCTAAGTATACCAGCACGTGTCTCCTTTTTTTTTTTCCTCTTTTACCAAGCATATCACCTTTTGATATTGACACGAGGGTGACTCAGGCCATTTGATATATGAGCATATTTGTGGATATAAAAGTAGCCAGGTACCTGATCTTTAGCATGTGTCTCCATTCAAAATAGGAGTTTACTGTATATCTATTGCTCTATAATTACAGACTGGTGATAACCACAAAAGGATATACATCAGACTTGGGCCATAGGACCGCCACCTCAAGGGTCCACATATCAGAACCTATAGAATATTTATGTGATTCATGCAGCAATGTTGTGAAATAATTTATTCTTGGTGCATTATATGTTTATAAGGCCAGACATTTTTGTACTGTAAAAGATTGGAGTGGGCATGCACTCCACCAAGTGGATTGTATTTTTAGATGTTTTTAAAAATTGTGTGTAATATTCTTGTGTAGAAATAAACTTTTGTATTTTTTTGCTTATATACGTGTGGTGTTCCTACCTTATTTGCATGTACCTTTTTCTCAAAAGTTTTCCATATATGTTTTTACATGCTTGGTAGAGAACCTATGATACATACCGGATACTTTTCTATGGTGCCCACTTAAAAAAGCTTTTTTCTGGCATTTTATGTTGGACCCTGATTAAGGGTTTTTTCCATAAGTGGAGGCACATTGGATTTAGATATAAAATGGATTTAAGAGCCAGGGAAGCGGCTTGGCAAGCACAAACAATAGATGTTTTTGGCTGCACAAACCATGTGGCAAGTGCAAGTAGTGGTAGCAGCAATGGAGAGTTTCAAAATTTAACTACAGATTTGATTAACCTTCATAAAAAATTGACCAAAACATGGTGGAATATGACCAGTTTGGTAGAATATAAAAAATTAGGACTGGTACCCCGTGGCCTCAGGGTCCAAATATTCCCAGCTTGGGAAGTAGATCAGGATTTTAAAAACACCTGGGAAAACGGTCTCCAAAAATGCTCATATATTATTATTGATATGCTGGTTGAACAGGACAAATTGGTGATAGCTAAAATAAAAGAAGATATAAAAAAGCAAGAAATAGAATTAGACTCCTTTGATAGCAAGACACAAATAGATCCGTTTAAAATTCATTTACAAGAAATAATTGACAAATATGAGAAAGACATTATCAAGGGCAAGAAGATTAAGTTCCAGCGGGATAAATTAGATATGGAAAAACAGAGAATGTATAGATGGACTCACCAAGGCAACAGGAGGGCATTCACTAGGACAACAGCAAAGGGGGCAAGACCAATTAATAATGAGGCAGGACTTAGTGCCAGCAGTGATTTTTTATCTACAGACACGAGCGATCGAGAAAGCAGTGTAGAAGGGGGAGAAGAAAACCCAAACAACCACGCCAGAAAGAAAAATTACAACTTGAGGGCCTGGTCACCGAATACGAAGCGAACAACACGCTTCAACAATCGGAAACGGTTTTGAGTATTCACCCCCCCCTGGATAATATAGATGAAGATAGGGAAGGGTTACGCATCATTAACCTTTCCACATACCAACTATCTCAAACAGAAACCAATCTACTCATGAAAGGTCTGTCCTTTTCGCCTATGAGTGGTCTAGACAAATTTGAACTAACTAAAGATCTTTTTCTCTTCTGCAGACAAATGACTTTCAAAATGTTATACCATCAGCCATCACTAGTGGATGAACTGCCAGATCAGGACAGACAAACATTTAGGGATCTATTGGATCTACTAATGGAAAATGATGAGAATCAAAGTAGAAAAAGATTCAGTGGTAGATTACCATCCCAGGCTACCCCCAAATTCTCTATGTTCCCAGCTATCCAAATATTTTTTGAAACTACATGCAGAGACATAAAAGGACTAAAATTAGACAGAAATGGGCAAAACAATTTGACACAGGAAGAAAAATCGGCATTATTTAAATTAAAAAATAATGATGCAATAGAAATCAAGGAGGCAGATAAGGGCGGGAACATCGTGCTGTGGCCCAAAGATATGTACTGCCAGGAAGCAAGACGGCAATTGGAGAACACTCAATATTATCAAAAATTACCATCTGACCCAACCCCAATTTTTAAAGCACAATTGGATAAACTTGTTTTCAGGGTCTTCTCCTCCGGCATTATAGATAAAAAAGAAAGGGACTTCATGCTCACTACCCACCCAGTGATTCCAACATTCTACCTGGTACCAAAAATTCATAAGTCCATCAATAGGCCGCCAGGTAGACCTATTATCTCAGGTCTGGGGGGGTTGTATGAGAAACCATGCTCTTACCTTGATTATTTTTTGCAGCCAATAGTGAAATCCCTGGATTCGTATGTACGAGACTCCTCCCATCTTATAGAACTGTGTGAAACCCTGGAAGTTCCAGACAACGCGATTCTAGCAACGCTAGACGTGGAGGCTCTCTATACGAACATCGGACATGATCTAGGTATGACAACAACATCCTACTTTCTGAACAAGCAGTCCACAGGGGACAGGGCCCATGACACATTCATTTTGGAAATGCTCAAGTTCGTACTAGAAAAAAACTATTTTGTGTTCGATAGAACCTTCTACAAGCAAGTCTCGGGCACGGCTATGGGGGCAAAATGTGCACCCTCATATGCTAACCTCTTTATGGGGTGGTGGGAGGAGACCCACGTACAGAAACTAGAGGACTTCTCCATCTACGTAGTAAAATGGCTACGATATATAGATGACATCATCTTAATTTGGTCAGGGGCTCCGGAAAAACTTGTCTCTTTTGTAGCAGGGCTTAACAACAACTGTTGGAATATTAAATTAACATCATTTTTTTCCCCTGTTTCAGTAGAGTTCCTGGATTTAAAGCTAACGATAGTCCAGAACCGGATTATTACAACACTATTCCGGAAACAGACGGCTTCAAATAATCTATTGCATTTCGAGAGTTTCCATCCAACACATCTAAGAAAAGGCATTCCGAAAGGACAATTCCTCAGACTTAGAAGGAACTGTAGCCGCACAGAGGACTTCCTGGAGGAATCCCGACAACTAACTCACAGATTCCGTGAACGAGGATATCCCCATAGAGTCATTTCGGGAGCATTTGAACACTCAAGAGGGAAAACACGAGAGGAGGCACTTCTACCACGGGTAAGGCCCATAGCAAACACAATCAATTTGATTACAAAGTATAACAATCAGTGGAACGATATTTATCGTATCCTAAATGCGAACTGGGGGATTCTGAGGAGTGAACCAAGATTAAGATCGTTCATAGGGGATCGACCCAAGATAGTGGCTAGAAGGGCTAAGAACCTCAAAGATTACCTATCCAACAGCCATTTCAAACGCCCCACTACAAAATTGAGAACAGGCTACCCAAATAAAGGATCCTTTCCTTGTGGCAGCTGTACGATTTGCCCACGAATGATAGCAAATAGAGGTATCTCAGTCCAACATTTGTCCACACAGATACAATCCAAAGCGTATTTCAATTGTCGAACACGCAACGTAGTCTACGCATTGATCTGTGGTTGTGACAAAATTTATGTCGGACAGACGACACAAGAGATACGACGGAGAACACAACAACATCTGTCTAATATAGCAATGGCTAGATCAGATAAAGCTAAAGGCAAGGTGATCTCATCAGTGGCGCAGCATTTTTTGGAGGTCCATGCAGGGGTATCAGATTCCCTGAAGGTTATGGGTTTGGAGAGAGTCAATTCAAATATAAGAGGGGGCGATATAACGGAGGAGCTTCTACGCCGGGAGGCGAGATGGATTTATGATTTGGGTAGTCTAGCACCGGATGGCCTGAATGAAGAGTTGCTTTATTCAGGCTTCTATAAAAAGAAGTAGCCTAACAACTCTTCCTCCTGGTTTATATACATCTGTGTATACCCAAGGGTATGCACATAGGGGGGTTCCAAAACGTATAGATATATGCATGTGTACCTACATCAAGGTTCGACATGCCCTTATACCTCTTTTTCTTCCCCCTTTCCTCCCTAATAGTTACCGAAGAAATTCTGAACGAACAACTAAGAAGATGCCAAATTGTGGATCCAGTCCTCAGAGAAAGAAAAAAATCAAAAAAACACACATACAACAAGTTCACCTGTCCAAATTATGCTTATGGATTACAATGTGTCAATATAGGAACTATATCGGAGGTACGCATACGCCAATTGAGACCAGTTACCTATATATGGTCATACAAGGAAGCATTGGAAATGAACTTATGGTGGATAGGTGGAGCCATTCTTGCTCATGTCTATGTGGTCTCTCAAAAAGACCCATAAAGGGATGGACATAGAGTTCCATTGAATATATTTAAAGTATGAATGTATACACACATACCAAAAAAAAAAAAAAAAAAAATACTGTGTATATAAAAAACAGTATAGGATAGATGGTTATTTGTATTGTATAATGAACGTTTTGAAATATTCTTCCCTTACATAGCATATGTATGAAAGGCACATGGAATATGGGATTTAGGATGTCTAAATTATGACATACTTCTAGAGTTATCGTCTTACTCAAAAAATACTTCTTGGTTCAAACAGGTGCTATATAGGGAGCTAAAGGGGTATGAAATTCTACCTCCTCTTGCCCACATTGAACTTACTAACGTGCTGCGGTATGATATATAATGCGCCGATGTAAATTATGACATATAAAAGGTACAGGCACAGCGTATCTGACGCGCAAGCGCATATGAAATGGGGGATTCCTCCCTAAAATGCGCAGGCGCATAGGAAATCACACAGAGGATCGCACAAAAAACCATATGCGCAGACGCACTGCATGGCATGACCCTGGTATTACAACTTCCGGGTCAACGGCCGCACACGCTGGCGCTGCAGCCATAGCATGATTCTTACAGCTGCTTCAATGGTAACGTAATTTAGACATTATAAAAGGAATACATTTTTGCATTAAGGATATACTCACCTTGAAAAAGACACCTTGTGTGTCGGAACGCGTGGGTCTTCATACTCCACACTCCTTTCTATACTGGCTGCACCGCTGCATATGGGACGAGGGGGCGACCTTAGTGGACTGGACAGGGCTAAGTATACCAGCACGTGTCTCCTTTTTTTTTTTCCTCTTTTACCAAGCATATCACCTTTTGATATAGACACGAGGGTGACTCAGGCCATTTGATATATGAGCATATTTGTGGATATAAAAGTAGCCAGGTACCTGATCTTTAGCATGTGTCTCCATTCAAAATAGGAGTTTACTGTATATCTATTGCTCTATAATTACAGACTGGTGATAACCACAAAAGGATATACATCAGACTTGGGCCATAGGACCGCCACCTCAAGGGTCCACATATCAGAACCTATAGAATATTTATGTGATTCATGCAGCAATGTTGTGAAATAATTTATTCTTGGTGCATTATATGTTTATAAGGCCAGACATTTTTGTACTGTAAAAGATTGGAGTGGGCATGCACTCCACCAAGTGGATTGTATTTTTAGATGTTTTTAAAAATTGTGTGTAATATTCTTGTGTAGAAATAAACTTTTGTATTTTTTTGCTTATATACGTGTGGTGTTCCTACCTTATTTGCATGTACCTTTTTCTCAAAAGTTTTCCATATATGTTTTTACATGCTTGGTAGAGAACCTATGATACATACCGGATACTTTTCTATGGTGCCCACTTAAAAAAGCTTTTTTCAAGTATTCAGAACCTTTGCACAGACTCTCATATTTAAGTCACATGCTGTCCATTTCCTTGTGATCCTTCTTGAGATGGATCTACTCTTTCATTGGAGTCCAGCTGTGTTTAATTAAACAGATAGGACTTGAATTAGAAAAGCACTCACCTGTCTATATAAGACCAAATCTAGGTGTGAAAAACTTGTTGCATCATTCCCAAGAAGATTCATGGCTGTACCAGCTCAAAAGGGTGTTTCTACTCAATACTGAGCAATGGTCTGAATACTTATGACCATATGGTATTTCTGTTTTTCTTTTTTACCGTATTTTTCTCTTTATAAGACTCTCCGGATTATAAGACGCATCCCAAATTTTGAGGAGAAAAATAGTAAAAAGTGTTTTTTTTAATAAAATGGTGGTGCTTCTTATAATCCATGTGTCTTAATGCTTACCGGGGGTGGTGGCTGTGGTGAAGCGGGAATCCAGGGTTACTGCTGGAGGAGGCAGGAGTTGGGTGATGATGAAGGCCACAGGCTGGGATGAAGGGGTGTCGAGCGGTGCTGCTCGTGTCTGGCGCTGCTGCCCGGAGCTCTGCTGGTGTCTCCGGTGCCCGGCAGTGCTGTGTGGGTGTCTGGGGGTCCTGCTGCGGGTGTCCGGCGCTGCTGCCTGATGCTCTGCTGGTGCTGCTCGATTCTGCGGTGGCGGTCTCCCATGCTGCTGTGCCCTCCCAGGCAGTCCCATGATCTCCTGTGTGGTGGACTCCGAGAAAATGGCCACCAGGGGAGCGGCGCATGCGCAGATGAAGATTTCAGCACTGAAATCTCAGGAGACACCCGTAGAGCACTGGATAGCAGCGCCGGACACCTACAGCACCGCTGGACACCTCTTCATCCCAGCCTGTGGCCTGCAGCAACAGTAACGGTAAGGTACAGTCACATTATAAGATGCACCCCCATTTTCTCCGCAAATTTTGGAGAAAAAGAGTGCGTCTTATAATCCATAAAATACGGTACTTTTTAATAAATTTGCAAGATTTACTACATTTCTGTCTTTTTTCACTCAAAATGGGGTGCAGAGTGTACATTAATGAGAAAAAAGTGCATTTTTTGAATTTACAAATGGCTGCAATGAAACAGAGTGAACAATTTAAAGGGGTATGAATACTTTCTATACCCACTGTATATGTGCACCAGTCAGCAAACCACCACTGCTTTTACTATCTGTGCATCAGTCATCACCTCTGCTTCAATTATCAGTACATAAGTAATCAAACCACATCTGTTATGTCTATTATACATGCAGCAGTCACCATTCCATATATATGTGCACCAGTCACTAGTACAGATGAGCGAACCGTTAAAGGTTCAATTCAATTCAATTCGGCGAGCATCCTGACGAAAGTACCTGAACCCCATTAAATTCAATGATAGGCCAAACCAAAAGTATACACAACACGTGGAGACAAAAAGCTTTCCAAACAAGCTAAAATTACGGGCAGACACAAAGAAAAATCAATTGACCCACATTAGAAATTTGCTAATGGCACAGCAGCATTCAGACATGGGCCATGCATGAGATATCAGGGTCTGGGCTAGTATTTATAGCTTGGAATTGAAGTTTCAATGAAGACCTGGTGGTTAAAGGAGCGGTGTAAACCTTCTTTGCTGGGAGACCTGATACCTCATGCAATACCTCCATTTTTTTTTAATTCCAGCAACATTCAGATTGCACACACCTCAGTTTCAAAGAGTACTATTGGTAGAAAAGTGTAAGGATTGTAACAAAGATAGTTGAGGGAAAGTAAGTGCAGGCTTGCCTGTCTGGTAGCCCTACTTCTCCAGGCAACACACATGAAGGACACTCAACTTGAATTCTCCATATTTAAAAATTTTTTTGTCACACACCATTAAAATGGCATCAATTTCCAAAGTAGAAACAGTATAATAGGTGTCACGAAGTGACTGTCCTAGCATGACACGACCCGATGAGAGGTCGGTCACAAAACGGCGAAACACACAAGGGGACACTGGGGACACAATAACAACCATGGTCCCTGACAATAGGGAATGGGGAATTGGACACCTCCTGCACTCACCTGAAGATGTGCCCTGCTCTTACTATTGTCACTATATGGGTTCTTTCACCTAATCCCTCACTTGCCCTGCTCATATCCCTAAGTAGGGAACTGGCAGGTGAGAGCACTCGTCTCACCGCTGCACTAATACAAAACAGAGGAAAGATACAGACAACAATGGGACAAAGCAAGAATAAACACCACACTTAGCTTTCTCTGCTGCAATGCACCGCACAGCAGAGTAAGGCACCAGATATCAGTATTCAGCTGAAGAACCACAGCACTCAGCAAGCTCCTGTCTCCAGCTAGGTTGGTCTCCAAAAGGACCTCTATAACCAACAGTCAGCTGATGCACCAGGTGACATTTTGAAGGATGGTTGGAGTGGTCACCAACACATTAGCAGACTATGCAGCAATGTAATTACACCAGAAACCAGATCTGCCACAAATTCAAAAGTGGATCACGATAGTACCCCCTTTCAATAAGGGGCCTCTGGACCCTCAACACTGGACCTCACCAGTCAACAGCCTTCAGTGAGGATGCCACGATCTACCAGAGTTCACCTTGGACCTCGAAAATCACCTGAACCTCAGGTTTATGGCAAATGCTGCCTGATGGAAATGCCAATAACGTAGGCTCCGGAGGCACCACAAATCTCTAGAGCGTCGACCTGGGGAATGAGTTGTGTACATGCATAACTGGGGGTAACTCCAACTGAAAAGTCCCCAGGCTGAGAAAGGCCAACACCTGATATGGCCCATTCACCCTGGAACTCCAGGTCCCAGTTGCAAACTTCCACCTGATGTTTTTGGTGGAGACCCATATGTACTCATTCACACACAGGTCCGGACCTGAACATTTATTTCCATGCATACGTTTGCCACAAGATGATGAATTATTTGAGGAATTGACAATAGAGGTGTGCCCCTGTGTCACCACACTCACACCCCCACAAAGCTCAGAGGGATCCACCACCCTCCCCTGACCCCTCCTCCTAAGAGGACTCTGACACTCAGGGTTAGCTTGTCATGAGGGTTGAGTCCTGCCCCTACGTCTTGGCAGCACCTCTGCTGCCCCTACTGGAAAAGAAGGATTAGGTTGTAGAAGGATGCAGAGACAGTAGCCCCCAGGCAGCATCACTCACACGACTGATCCCAGCTGACCACTTCCCATGACAGCCAATCTATGACCAGGTTGTGTTTTCTCAACCAAGGGAATCCCAAAACAATGGATGAAGGCATTCCTCCCAAGACGTGGCATGTCAGAAACTCCTCAAGATGAGTCTCTATATTCATATGTATATCATCCATGACATGGGCCACTCACCCCTGGCTGAGTGGTACGGAGTCAATGGCCTGGACACTTAGGGGTTTAGTTAGTGTCCTACATGTCAGGCCACGGGTCTGGACAAACTGAGCTTCCACCAGGTTGACACCTGCTCCCCTGTCCACAAGCACTGGTATACACAATTAGCCCGCCAACCAACACTTCAGCAGACAAGGTACACTGAGGATAAGAAATGGAGGAAATATACACTCCTTGGTCACCTTCCTCCACATGACCAGGGGGACGCGGCTTCTAAGGTGGTACAGGTATTTTGGCACGAGCTGGGCAGACACCGATGAAATGACAAGTCTGATAACAGTAAAACATGCCCCCACACCACGGCAAACTGCAGGCAACCCTGTTTGGGAACCAACTCCTCCCACCTGCATGGGTTCGTCTGCCTGCTTAGGTGAGTCGCCCTCCTTAGCAAAGACCACCAGGGGCACATTTGGTGTATGTCTCTCCCTCAAGCGTCTATCTATCTGGATGGCAAGGGACATGGCAGCCTCCAATCACCTGGGGGCGGCATACTGCACAACAGTATCCTGCAACCTTGGAGACATACCCTGCCTAAAATGGCTCCTAAAGTCAAGGTCATTCCACTATGTGTCAGTGGCCCACCTCCTGAACTCCGAGCAGTACTCCTCAGCCAGCTGACCCCCCTGTTTCACTTTACACAGTCAGGATACTGCCAGGGAGATGCCATCTGGATCCTCATACACAAGTGCCAATGCTGCAAAAACTCATCCACTGACCGTAAAGGTGGAGAACCAGCCGGCAGGGAGAAAGCCCAAGATTGGGGATCACCCTTAAGAAGGAAGATTATAATCCACACATGCTGTTCCTCACTCCCTGATGAATGAGGGCAGAGCCTGAAGTACAATTTACAGGCTTCCTGAAAAGCCAAAAATGTATCTCTCCCTCTAGAGAAACTGTCAGGAAGCGATATCTTGGGTTCTAGTTGAGCCTGTATCTGGGCCTAAGCCCAAAACCCCACCAACTGCTGCACCACCTCATCACACAGCACCTTAAACTCCTCGGTGAGGGTCTGAAGCAGTTGGGCAAAGGCTTGCATTTGAGCCATGGCTCACAAGAAAAAATGGGACAGTTGGTTATAATGTCACGAAGTGACTGTCCTACTCGACGAGAGGTCAGTCACAAAATGGCAAAACACACAAGGATACTATGACTACAGTGGTCCCTGAAAATAGGGAATAGAGAATTGGACACCTCCTGCACTCACCTGAAGATGTGCCCTGCTCTTACTAACGTCCCTATATGGGATTGTCCACCCCATTGCCGAGCAGGACACCTAATCCCTCACTTGCCCTGCTCCTATCCCTAAGTAGGAAACTGGCAGGTGAGAGCACTGGTGTTAGGTGTTGAGTTCCCGCCTCTGCACAGGGAGAATCTCAAACCATCTCCGCTGCCATCTCCTATTCTTCTCCTGCCGCAGTGGAGTCTGCTTAGCAGAGACGTCGTTCCCAGTGTCTAGCTCAGGCTGATACTGGACAACTGGTTACTACTGCCCTTCAAGGCTCTGTCCTTGTAGCCAGCAATGTTCAGCAGCGAGCAGGTCTTTCTGGGACTAAGTCCTGCTTTTCCCTTACTGAGCATGCCCATGGGACAACCTCCCATTAGAGGTCGGGGTCACATGCTCAGGTCCTGTTGCAGCTCCTATTGGTCCATCTGGAAGGTCTTGTAGCACTGCCGCCATATAAGGTTTGCATGGCCGCTCGGCCATGTGCAAGTGTACTCTTGAAATCGTGTGTATGTTGATGAGTGAAAGTCGTTCATTAATCATCCCCTCCCTTGTGTATGACTGCTTGTGAAAGGAGGATGTCTGCTATCTAGTGCCCGGCAGATCCATCAGCAGTAAACACACGAAACAGCGTCTAATTGCTGTAACCGCCAGTGCGGCACCGTGCGCTATTACAGTACTTTCCTATCCCAAGTCTGGGTGGTTAGTGGCGTCCGCCAATATGGCACTGCATGCACTCTTGTGCATTTAAGTTATTTTTGCAGTTGCTCTGACACCCCAGTTGCGGTGTCGAGCGCAAGAGGTCTAGACGAACTCTACTCCTGTGTCTTGGGATTGAGTTCTGAGACTCCTTGCTTGCGCTCTTGGTGCAGTACCACGGCCTTGTGACGCAACAGGGTTTGCTTCCTTCACACAATGTGAAGTTAACCTGTGTGTGTATCCAAATTGTACCGCCATATAGTTCATCATTACTTAGCAGCAGGTTCCATCTCTGCCACTTAAGCAGCAGCAGCTGTGTATGCTTTTGTGATGATGCCTTGACATATATTGGAAAATGGTTCGACTTGATGGACCTAGACTTTTTTCAACCTATTTAACTACATAACAATGTAACCCAGTAGGCAGTACTATTTCTAATCCTAACAATAAGGCCAACAATCATGTTGCAGATGAAGTGCATCAAGAAGGTGCTCATATGTCAGATGTTTCTATGAGGTCCATATCCACAGCATGTTGGTGGCTGGGTAACACTCCAGGTTGCTTCCTCCATCCCCTCCCGCCAAGCACGGAGAGCAGAGAGGGAATCATGATCCTCTTCATCTCCTGATTGTTGCATATTCATATATTCTTCCTCCTTGTCCAACTCAATTTGCTCCTTCGCTCCTGCACTTTCACTAACAGTTTGTCTAATACCATGAGCCCCCCTCAATCTCTGTAGTCCACCCTCCCATGGATCCCACCTGTGTGACAACAGTTTGGAACTTGGAGATATTGTTATCCCTTCCGCATCCTCCTCTGCTTCCTCTTCTTCGTCTGGGAATACCACCTCCTCTCGCAGACTATTCAAAGTGTGCTCCAGCTTGTAGATGATTGAAATAGTGATGTTGATGATGGCATCATCAGCGCTAACCAGTTTAGTAGTGATTTAGAAAATGTGCAGAATGGTGAAAAGGTCCTTCATCTGTGCCCACTCTGGAAGCATGATTTACACCATGTCCAGACTGTGTTTGCCCAGGCCATGCAAAAGGACATACTGCACCAAGGTTTCTTGCTGCTGCCACAGTTGCTGCAACATATGCTGAGTGAAATTACACCATGTCAAAACATCAGAAATCAAACGGTTAACCGCTAGGCTAAAAGAACTCTATAGTGATGCAAGTCAATGATGTGCGTGGTGGTATCGTCAGAAGTGAGCACACAGCGACCGTGCAGCAGTGAATTTAGGCTGAGAAACTGGTGGAGAAATTGCTGTACCACCAGGTTGAAGACATGAGCCATGCAAGGCATGTGTCTGAGGTTGCCTGGTTGACTGGCTCCAAGTTAAGTGGAGACAGTCATTGTTCTACATTGGCCTGCTGTCCACAACTCTTGAGCTACGTGACTGCAATGTCCAAAGCATATTAATCTTAACACTGCCTGATTGCTGTGAGCACTGGTTGCTCAGTATGGAGCTGGGGTGGATGTTCTGCCCGTTAGAACATGTTTTGGATTAAGGGAGCTGTTGAGGGCACAAGTGGAAACCCTTGAGAAGGTGGAGGAGCTAAAAGCAGTGAAATTTTTTTTAGGCTGGTGTCACACTTGCTTAGGGCACAGCTGCGGAGGGCTGCGTAATTCCTCTGTTAAGCCCTGCCCACTGCTGCACCTCTTCCATTCAGCTCCGCCTCGTCTGCATGCATCCTGCATACCTATCTTTAACATTGGGTATGCAGGCCATGCAGATGTGACGCTGCACCAACCGCAACAAAATGCAACATGTTGCATTCGATGCAGTTCGGCGCAGCATCAAAACAACGTATGCGGACGCATCCGCATACATCCGCATGGCCTGCATACCCAATGTAAAATATAGATACGCAGGATGCATGCAGACATAGGTGGAGCTGAATGGAAGAGGTGTGGCAATGGGTGGGGCTTAACGGAGGAAGTACGCAGCCCTTCGCAGCTCTGTTCTACACAAGTGTGAAAACAGCCTTAGATACAGAGGTTTGTCCTGCAAGCTTTGAGGATTCAAAGACTTGTTGAGCAGCCCATTGACCGCCTACCCCCACAGCAACCAGAGTCACTATATGCCCAGTCAGTGAGATGTAACACCCCTGCCCATGTTTGGTCGTCCAGGTGTCAGTGGAGAAATGCAACCTGGCAGACAGATTTTTCAGGGTACCGGTGTCTGCGACATGCTGCTGTAGCATAGGCACAGCTTTCTTAGAAAAGTAATAGTGACTGGGAAACTGGTACTTGGGGGGACTGTGATGGCAATAAACTTTCAGAAACCATCAGTATCCACAGGTGGAAAGGCATAATTTCTGTGGCCAACAGATTGTAGATGGTGGAGTTCAAGCTCTTAGCTTTGGCATGTGTAGGAGGAAGCATTCTTTTACGTGACCACAACTGCAGGACCGAGGGCTGGCTGCTATGCTCAGAGAGTGTGGAGTAGGGTGAACAGAACGAACTGACTGTGAGTGAGGTGCAGGCGGAGATGTTATGTTGGATTGAGAAAGATGTGTTGTGCTAAGTGACACATAAGCAGCAGGCATGTCCATTTCAGTAACAGCTGATGGACTCTCACTCACCCTGACTGTAGATAGCAAGCAAGTGAAGTTTCTTTGGCCAGAGACCTGTGTGAGAAGATTTGACATGGTGACAGAGGAGGAAAAGACAGCAGATAGGGTTGATGGGATGGCCGGTGGTTGGCGAGGCCCGCTAGTAGGCATTTCAGAGCAGTGAGATTCCCACTCTAAGGCATGTTGATCATGCATGTGTAGTTGTCAAATTATTGAAATTTTTGACTCTACTAAGTTATTTTTACAAATTTGGCAGATAACATGATTTGGCTCATTCTTTGCAGTCTCAAAACTGATCGAGGCTAGGCAACCATTGCCTCCTAATGAACTGAAGACTCACTATCTGTGCTGGTGACAGCCAGAATGGTGGCTGAGGATGCAGTGCATGTCATGCTTGCATCGCTCCATGTCTGTGTGGGAACCCGCATTGTAACTGTCTCATCTTTTTCCTTCTCCACCTCCTCTACTGAGCTACTCAGCACCATACCTCTGGGTTCCAACCAAATGAAATCTACAACCTCATCTTCATCTTCTCTGTTCTCCCACTCCTCACCTTGATATTCATCCTCCTCAAACTAGCCTGAGACCACAGTACAATTTGTATGTACCTCCGGTATAGAGTCACTGCAGAATGGCCCATCTGTGTTTCTCCACAGTCAGTTGGGCCTTTGGAAATTTTTGACAATGGGGGAAACAAGAGTGATTCGGGTGCCACCTTTGAGGACTGTACTGTGTGTGATGTTGACGTGGAGGAAAAGGAAGAAGCCACTTGATGCAGTGCTTGTCATCCACTGGAGCATATGCCATTTCTGGCCATCATCTACAAGGCAAACTGCTGTGTGAATGCCAAAGAAAGGGTGTTGTGTAGCCCAGTCAGTAACATATTGTCAGTGGTCTTTGGACAGGACGAGACGATGTTTGGTCAGTTGAACTTTAAATAACATTAAGACCTAACCCAAGTACTGTACTTGTCGAACACCAAGCCTATTCCGCATTCCACCTTGACCTCGCTTTTTTCCACTCTTGTTGTATGTGCCTTTCCCCACTAGTAACCTGATTCACAAACTTCGACCCACACCTGTCACTAAATAAACAATTACTATTTATTTTCTTAGATAGTGTGCCTAACAATTTTTAAGAGGAAATGTGTCCTCCTGATTCCTCATTGCAAAACATTTTTGTCCCAAACAATTTGGTTTAGCAACTAGGGTCTCCTGGCTGAATCCCATTATTAGGCCTCTTGATTTTTAAGAGGAAATGGGGCCTCCTGATTCCTCACTGCAACACAGTTTTTGCCAAAACATTTTTGTCTGGCAAATGGGACCTCCTCAGACTGCAACACAGTTTTAGCACAATCTATGCCCACTCTCCTCAGTCCCACAAGCTCGTTGCCTCGGGGTAATCCTTGACACTGATCTCTCCTTCAAACTGCATATCCAAGCCCGTACATTCCTAAACCAAGAATCTAAAAAAAACCTAGTCCATGCCCTCATCATCTCCCGCCTCGACTACTGTAACCTCCTACTCTGTGGCCTCCCTTCTAACACTCCCGCACCCCTCCAATATATTCTAAATTCAGCTGCCAGACTAATCCACCTGCCCCCCCGCTATTCCCCAGTCTCTGCCCTCTGTCAATTTCTTCACTGGCTCCCCATTACCCAGAGACTCCAGTACAAAGGCCTAACCATGACATACAAGACCATCCACAACCTGTCTCCTCCATACATCTGTGACCTCATCTCCCAGTACTTTCCTGCATGCAACCACTGATCCTCACAAGATCACTTTCTCTCCTCCCCTCTTATCTCCTCTTCCCACAATCGCATACAAGATTTCTCTCATGCATCACCCCTACTCTGGAACTCTCTACCACAACATATCAGACTTTCACCTACCATCGAAACCTTCAAAAGAACCTAAAGACCTACCTCTTCCGGCAAGCCTACAAACTGCAGCAACCACCGATCGACCAAACCACTGCATGACCAGCTCTATCCTCACCTACTGTATCCTCACCCATCCCATGTAGATTGTAAGCCCTCGCGGGCAGGGTCCTCTCTCCTCCTGTACCAGCTGTGACTTGTATTGGTCAAGATTAGTGTACTTGTTTTTATTATGTATACCCCTCCTCACATGTAAAGCACCATGGCATAAATGGCGCTAAAATAATAAATAATAATCTAGTTATATGCAGCCAGATCGTTTGCTGCTAGTTATATGTTGCCAGATCAATTTCCCACAGGACATGATCCTATCTAGCTAACTGAACTGATATGTTCACTTTCAGTAGTAGCAGCAGCAGGAGTTGCCTCTCTGCATTGATACACTGAGAAAAACAAGATGCCCACTTTTTACATGGACAGGAACATGTGCCTTTGGCAGCCAACCAGAGAAGACCTTGTGTCATGACATTGTTGATGATTTCAATGCACTGATTGGCTGCTGGAATGTACATACATAAAGTTATTAGAGAAAAAAAATACACTCTGCTGCTCCTTTGACCTAGACACAACCCCTCTACACATAAAGCAGGTTCCCCCCACTCATCATACAGCACCACTATGATAGATAAAGTCAAAACAAAAGCATTAGTGAAAAAGAGACTATTTACTGATTTGTGACCGAATTTTGCCGACTTTGCGGAAAAATGTTCAGGAAACCGAAAATGAATCCGAATATGCTACGTTTGTTCTGAAATTGAGATTGGCGATCATTTGAGATTAGCAAAAATGTTAGCTCATTTCAAGTCACTAGGGATAAGCGGACCCATGGAAGTTCGGGTTCTGATACCCGACCCAAACTTTAGTCCAAGGTTCAGACTGTCACACATGAGTAATCACCCAAATCCGCTACATCAGAATGTGCACCAATTAACAACCAAGCACTGCTACATGTATATGTGTACCAATCACCAATCCATATCTTCTCCAACTACATGTGCACCAGTCACCAACCCATGACTTCTTCAAATATCTGTGCATCAGTTATAAACTCTGCTTCAACTATCTGTGCATGTGTAATAAAATCAAATGTGCTACATCTGAATATGCACAAACTAACAACCCAGTACAAAAACTTGAATATGTGCGAAAAAGGAAGGTTGTATCAAGCTCCAAGTTAAACCAATGCCATGATTTAGAAAAAAATCTTGTTAAAAATGAACATCCATGAAAAAAAATGGGAGAGGCGGTACACAGGCAATGCATCGCATTTCGAACGTAACTCTTGCTTCACAGCTCCCATTACAGAGTCCGAGCAACCAATTAAAACTGGCGTTGATTAGATGCAGCTGTATCAGCCTGATCATGTGATAGAATGTGTGCTTGCCGTCTGGAATGGACCATTTAGGTAAATATGTGTTTCTTTTACATACAAAATATTTAATAAAAGACAAAACAAAATAGGATAAAAACATCCAGGTTGATAATTAACAATTAAGTTTATCAAAATAAGAAAGATAGATTTAATAATGAAACATAATTTAATTGCACATATTCAGACCAGAGGGGACAGGAGTGTCTAAATTATAGAATCAGAAAGCTTCCCTGGTGCACAATCTTCTCTCATGATTTCCACTCCTTTATGCCTAATGACTTTTCTATACCAAAAACTTGTAGTGATGAAATATCTCTGTTCTGTTGTGAAATGAAGTGTTTTGATGCTGGGATGTTGGGATATATTACAATTTGCAGGATTAGTGCATTTATCTGTAATATGCTCAGATATGTAAGTTTTGAGTTTTCATTTTGCCCATCAAACTTACATTTTCTGACATAAACAATTAATGATTAATATCACATCTCGAGAATTACAGTATATATAGCTGTTAATATCATTATTGCAAGAATCGACTTGGTTACGAAAACCTTTTGCATTCAATGCATACTGTATGTGCATTTTCTACACCTCCACATTTGTAAAACCCTTTACAGGAAAGCCAAGTTTGTGCTTTGGCTTGGGAAGATAAATAGTTAAGGAAGACTAAGTTGCCTATTGTGGTCGCTTTTTTCACCACTATTGCCCCGCCGGGTTCTAAGATTGAAAATAAAATAGGATCCTGGTATTGCTCCTATAGACAAACCCCTACATTGTAGGTAATAAGATTGATCAAATGTAGGAAAATTGTGTGTCATAAGAAAAACGGTCACCTGTAAAAAATAATTCTGGAAATCTTTTGAAAATTCACTGTACCGAGACATGTGAAACTCTAATGCTTCAATTGCCACATTATGTGGGATGGAAGCATGAAGAGATTTCACATGAAAAATTACTTCTCCGTTCTTTATCCGAAATGGATTTCAATATGTCACATGAGTCTTTAAGAAACCGTGGTGTTCTCTGTGCTAATGGTTCTAGGGCTGAATCTAACCATTCACTTGAGGGTATGTGCACACGTCAGGATTTCTTGCAGAAATTTTCCTGACAAAATCCGGACATTTCTGCCAGAAATCTGCATGCATTTTTTTTGCATTTTTGCGCGTTTTTTACGCGTTTTTTTGTGCGGGTTTTTTGCGGAATTCTTGTGTTTTTTCCCAGACACTCCAATTTCATGGGAAATCCGCAAAAAATCCGCAAAAATAATGAACATGTTGCTTCTTTTTCCGGATTGCGTTTTTTTCTGCAAAAAAAACATTTGCACAAAAAATGCGGAATGCATTCTAAATGATAGGATGCATAATGTATGCATTTTTATGCGGTATTATAGCATTTGTATCGGGGAAATCCGCAAATAAAGTGAAGAAATCCTGATGTGTGCACATACCCTAAATGTTCTGTCATTGATCCTATCCTCAAGATGATTGGTCTCATGGGGGAAGAAAAATGGCTTTGTGGATTTTGGATAGGGCATGCATCAGAGGGAGAATGGGGTGATCAACCAGTAGGTAATCCCTTTATTTTTCACTTAAGACACTTAAGGTACCGTTACACTAAACGACTTACCAACGATCACGACCAGCAATGCGATCATTGGTAAGTCGTTGTGTGGTCGCTGGGGAGTTGTCACACATACAGCTCTCTCCAGTGACCAACGATCAGGGGAACGACTTCGGCATCGTTGTCTTCAACGATGCTGAAGTTCCCCTGCAGCACCCGGGTAACCAGGGTAAACATTGGGTTACTAAGCGCAGGGCCGCGCTTAGTAACCCGATATTTACCCTGGTACTATTGTAAAAGTAAAAAGAAAACACTACATACTCACCTTCTGATGTCTGTCACGTCCCCCGCCGGCGGCTAACCTGCACTGAATGTGTCAGCGCTGGCCAGCCGTAAAGCAGAGCACAGCGGTGACATCACCGCTGTGCTCTGCTTTACGGCCGCCCGGCGCTGACATATTCAGTGCAGGTTAGCCGCCGGCGGGGGACGTAATAGACATCAGAAGGTGAGTATGTAGTGTTATTTTTTTACTTTTACAATGGTAACCAGGGTAAATATTGGGTTACTAAGCACGGCCCTGCACTTAGTAACCCGATATTTACCATGGTTACAAGTGAACACATCGCTGGATCGGTGTCACACACACCGATCCAGCGATGACAGCGGGTGATCAGCGACGAAATAAAGTTCTGGACTTCTAGCTCCGACCAATGATATCACAGTGGGATCCAGATTGCTGCTGCGTGTCAAACACAACGAGATCGCTATCCAGGACGCTGCAACATCACGGATCGTCGTCGTTCTCGCTGCAAAGTCGCTTAGTGTGAATGTACCTTTAGTGAGAAGCGACTACCCGACCTTTGTCTGACATCTTTATTGCAGTATTGCTCATGTTTTTTAATTCCACTAAAGCTCTTTTTTGAGATGCCGTAAAAAAAAACTCCATTGAGTTTTGGACTTTGTTGATGCATATAATAATTTCAACTCCCTCTCAACCACCTCCTGGAATTTATCCATGCAGTCTGCATGATTACTGGTTTTAAACCTTTCAATGATATTAACAAAAGATATAATGGGATCAGCATCAGATTGCAAGTCCTGCAAATGAAAAATTGATTGTTGTTCACGAAAATCATATTTTGAGAATTGATTTAAATTGTCAGTTGATTCATTTGAGAGAGATGAAGAATCAGAGGACCAAAGGTGTCTTTTGACTGTAAAGTTTCTCACAAATTTGTTTATGTCCAATAGTGTAGAAAAAAAACTAAAATGCTGGTCAGGTGCAAAATTAAGTCCATATAAAAAGATTTTTAATTGATCTTTGGTAAGTTCTATAGTCAATAGTTTCAGTATGTTTTTTGAATAATCATGGTCTACATCATGTGCCTCCGTCAGGTGGTCATGCTCAAAAGTTTTCCTGTGCTTTCACCCACCCTGTCTTGATCATTTTTTAGGCATCTAAAATTCCTATTTTTGTGGTAATAAGACACAATTGGTAGAGAGTCATTAGAATCTTGAAGAGTCTTGAAATGTTTTATCAGATGATTCACATTCGGAAGAACCAAAGACACTGGCTTTAGATGTCGTTTTTCGGTGTGGATTATGTCTCTTTAGTATAGATTTCGGCTTACACTAAATTGCATGCCATCTACCCCGTTCGTACACCTGATTAAGTGCATAATTATTGGTGTCTCTATGAAATGTATTTTACTTTCTTTGCACAATATGATCTCACAATTTAGAAAGATGCATTTTATTTAACAAGGAATCATATTCCGCATCCGATTTATATTGTTTGCCATTGAATTTAAACGAATTATGGGTAAGTATAAAATCTAGTAAAGACATCACAAAGGAATTGTGTTCTCTGCAGGCTACCGATCTTTGTTGGAGATAGTAGTGTGTTCCCTTAATACCCGCCCCATGTGGTATGCTGCTATAGAGGGCCTCAACATCAATTGATGCTAACAGCGAGCCATTGTCCAGTTGTAGGCCCTCTATTTTTTGCAGTAGATCCGTAGTATCCCTTAGATATGAGGGGATTGAAATCACAAAAGGCCGTAAGATTTCTTCAACATATAGACCGCAGTTCTGTGTGAGGGAATCTATTCCAGATACAATAGGTCGACCCTTAAGGGGGTCTAGACCCTTATGTATCTTGGGTAGCATATAGAAGGTAGCCTGCAAGGGAAAATTAGGAAGCAAAAAATCATATTCAGATTTATATTGTTCAAGCATCAATTTAGTGTCCTTAATTTCTGCTTGTAAAGTTGTAAGCTTTTGTTCTTCATATTTTATGCTATTTTACGCTCAATAGCATAAGGTTCAATGAACATGTTGACAATATTTCCATTTGTCTATACATTTTTGGGAATATATCATGGTGGGAATTTTTTAAATACAAAGTCCTCTAGAGACCATCTCTTTATCCACATAATTTTGCAGTGTGGTTTTGTCCCACCAAGTTTTCATTTACAAAATCATGTCAACACACCTCATGAAGACAAAGGAAAATCACAGAAACTCAATTAATAAAGTTAAATAATGAATGTACTGTGATACATATTTACAAGGACATGTTTACGGAAAAAGTCGCAAAACTATTGCATAACACGAAAAAAACCATGACCATAAACTCCCAAATATGATTTTAAATAATCCATAATACATTTATTGAAAAGACAGGTAAAGGTGACAACAAGGAAGAGGAAGGGGTGCACCCACTAGCACATGCCTGAAACAGACGCCCATAGGGAAATACAATATATCAAAGGAGCGGGTAAGTATAAATGCATACATATATTGCACAATTGCTGCCCAGCCTATAATGTATAGCACCCAGCATATAGGTAAAGGGGGAAATCTATGAGATAGCTGCATAGATAGAAAGTATTAGCCAGGGATATGTCCATGAGCGTCCTCCCCGACGCGTGTTTTGGCAATGTAGCCTTTCTCATGATTTACAAAATCATGATTTTTTCCATTTTCCTCAGTTTATCTAACATGGAATTGGAAACAGATTCTATGTAGTGATGAGTGTAAAAAAAATTGAGCCACCTTTCATGCTCTATCCTTCATAGAATCAGTCAATAACACATAATAGTATTATAATATAATGGTGTAATACCAAAGATGGAAAAGAAAGAGAAAATATCCATCAAACTTTTCCCAATTTAATGAACATATATCCAAACAGGTGTGTACGGCTAGCGGTCAGCTCATAGCAAAGTAAAAAAAAAAAGTAATCCAGCTCAAAGTGAGGAAAGATGCCGGAGTTGCATTTTAAATGCCTTCCATTGCATATCTAACCCCTCACCCCCTTTCTATTATGGGTGTTAGTTTTTTGCAAAAACAATTTCTAAATAAATGCCTTGGTTTTACCTGGAGCTAGATGCAACCTTAATTCTTTGCATGTTTTCTACATCTGGTCAAGACGAATTTCATGCTCCTCATATGAACAGCAGTAGGCGAGTTGGATTCTTTCTTAGTTTACTTGAATGTGTGTACCAGTCACAAACCCAACTCCTCTAAATGTATGGGTAAGCCAATAATCAACCTTTTACATGTTGTTTGTATCCAGGCTCTGAGGTAGGCAGTATATAGCGTTCGCTTAGGCACTGGATTCTTGTATCAAAACAATGGGATGTTTATATTTCACTTGTTGAACAGTAAAAAAAACTAAAACGTAAATCCCTAGCTTTGACAATGGGTTAACTAAACAACACAGATCCTGGCTGCTCATAAACATCTGAGCTAGTCACTATCTAGTCAAACAAAGAAGCAATCATCCATTAAAACCAGTCATACTTGCACTTTTGTTCATTCTGTCTGTGCAGTCTCTTCTCAGAGAGATTCCAGATTGTTGTTTTATAGCCATTTCGTGGTCTCGGTTAACTTTCTTTGTATAGGCAATTTGATCATTTGATTATTTATAGGTATATGGTGGTGTATTTCTGGTGCAGACAGCATATTCTGCATATGTATTCCCATTGATTGACACACAATTTGTATAGGTTTTTAATTGTTTTTGATGAATAAAATATATTTGTTTTTATTGGCATAAAGCTTTCTTTATGATGTAGTATACAGTTATGGAAGTGCCTTAAACTAAGCCTGGTATAAGTGAATTTTATAACTGTAGTAGATACCGGACAATGATTAAGCTTTAAACCGCTTGTATAGCAACCTACATTAAATTTTTTGATAATGTGTTTTACAATTAATTTTGTTGACATTTTGCTATATTTATAATGTTTTCTTTTCTTTTAATGGTAATTTAGAGATACTGATGGGAAAAAAAAGCACAAAATGTCACACAAAGATCCTGACGCCTTTTAAAAAAACATTTGTCAGAAGTGTTTTTTGCTGAGAAAATGCCATGAAAAAAAATGCAAAAAATGTGGAGTTTTTACTTGACCATCCTTTGTGAATTCCTCTTAGGGAAGATGCAGGAAAGATATATATCTTGGTACTGTGTTAGCCAGTAGATAGAAAAATATTTAAAATTGAGAGTCCTCAGTGGTTGATACCTTTTAATGGCTAACTGGAAAGATGGTAGCAAATTGCAAGCTTTTGAGACTCACTCAGGCCTCTTCATCAGGCATAGACTAATACAAATTCTGAAGAATCACATATTTATACACAACACAGCAGAAACATAATGCAATGGATAAGACAAGAGACTTGATACAGAGCTATTATTTTGGAAGAGGGGGATAAACAATTGTTTCCATAAATACTGGAACAGTTCATAGATAAGGAGTGTGAATGTTTTATTGTCCTCTGATTGGGGTCTGGTTCTGTGTTGTGATGCCTTCTCAAGGTCTGAGGAGCAAATTCCTTAATTGATGAAGAAAGACATAAATCCATGTGACACATTCATTCTTGCACTGAGACTGTCTAAGGTCATCATCAGCTTATACTCCTAGACCCTTCTGTCACTCTGAGATTTGAAATTACCACTTTATACAAGTAACCTCATGTCCATAATGCTGTGATGAGGGAGACAAAAATGTTTTTCCACAGATAGATATATTCTTTTTTTCTCTTATTGTGTGGCAATGAGAGTTCATCCTTGTTCTCAGTTTTTGCCCAGTCTCCCCTACATACAGACCCCTAGTTGGACATTTAGTACAAATAATTAGGTACACCACATTAGATGGATGCAGTTGAAAGTACCTGGGATCTTGTAGTCCTGATATGAATTGGGGATCTTTCTTTATCTTGTCATTTGTCATTATAAATGGACAGGTTTTACATTTTTTCTGGTTACAAGGAAATGTTCCTGCAGCTGTTTGAGTGTACAGGGAGCTTCTGACAATGACACTTCTTAGATTTAGGTGCTGCTTAAAACACAGTAGTAGGGGGTATGGAAAAATGGATTGTAAGCAGGCATCTTTTTGTAGTAAAAGTTGTAATTTCCATGCAGCTTCCCTCAGTACCCCCAGATTGGGATTGTAGGTGACTACTAGAGGCACCCGGTTATTTTCTTCTTTAGATTTGTAATGTATGAGATAATCATTAAACCTGCTGACAAGGGTGGTGCAATAGTCATGATGAACACATCAGACTATATGAAGGAAGCAAACAGACAACTTATGGACACACGCTACTACAAAAATTTGGAGACGGAACCTATACAGGACTATAGCAAGGACATGTTCTTTTCAGTTAGCCATTAAAAGGTATCAACCATTGAGGACTCTCAATTCTAAATAACTTTCATAGGGAAGAGTCAAAAAGCCATATAACTTGGACGAGGATTACTACCCAATGCTCGGACTTGCTACCCGACTCTCATGATCCGAGTGTGACAGCATGTACAGTGGGGGAGATAAGTATTTGATTCCTTGCTGATTTTGTAAGTTTACAGTAAGTGAGCATTTCAAATAACTCTCGTTAATGATAATTATGTAAGCTGCCTATCACCTGAAGAAAAAGCGAAGTGCTCATTCATCGACTAAAATTATCTTTTGCCTTGCAGAGACGATTATCATATTAAGGTGCTCATCATACTATATTAACAGATCTCATGTTGCAGAACACAAGGATAGCATATGTACACTGAGCGATCTATAACAGATTGTTTACTGCATATCTAAAGCCGTGTCCACGTGTACTCACGGGCTATTTATTACACGACTGCCAAATTTTAACCCTTTCGCGACATGCGCCGTACATGTACTGCGCATGTCGGGTCCCCTGCTTTGATGTGCGCTTCGGCGGTGAGCGCACATCAAAGTCGCGACATGTCAGCTGTTTTGTACAGCTGACATGTGCGCGCAATAGCGGCGGGTGAAATCGCTATTCACCCGCCGCTATTAACCTGTTAAATGCCGCTGTCAAATGCAGACAGCGGCATTTAACTACCGCATCCGGCCGGGCGGCCGGAAATGACGTCATCGCTGACCCCCGTCACATGATCGGGGGTCGGCGATGCATCAGGAAGGTAACCATAGAGGTCCTTGAGACCTCTATAGTTACTGATGCCGGCCTGCTGTGAGCGCCCCCCTGTGGTCGGCGCTCACAGCACACCTGCATTTCAGCTACATAACAGCGATCTGATGATCGCTGTTATGTAGCAGAGCCGATCGGGCTGTGCCTGCTTCTAGCCTCCCATGGAGGCTATTGAAGCATGGCAAAAGTGAAAAATAAAAGTTTTTAAAAATGTGAAAAAAATATTAAAAATATAAAAGTTTAAATCACCCCCCTTTCGCCCCATCCTAAATAAAACAATTAAAAAAAAAACAAACCTACACATATTTGGTATCGCCGCGTTCAGAATCGCCCGATCTATCAAATAAAAAAAAGCATTAACCTGATTGCTAAACAGCGTAGCGAGAAAAAAATCTGAAACGCCAGAATTACGTTTTTTTGGTCGCCACGACATTGCGTTAAAATGCAATAACGGGCGATCAAAAGAACGTATCTGCGCCGAAATGGTATCATTAAAAACGCCAGCTCGGCACGCAAAAAATAAGCCCTCACCCGACCCCAGATCACGAAAATTGGAGACGCTACGGGTATCGGAAAATGGCACTTTTTTTTTTTTTTTTTTTTTTAAGCAATGTTTGGAATTTTTTTTCACCACTTGGATAAAAAATAACCTAGACATATTAGGTGTCTATGAACTCGTAATGACCTAGAGAATCATAGTGGCAGGTTAGTTTTAGCATTTAGTGAACCTAGCAAAAAAGCCAAACAAAAAACAAGTGTGGGATTGCATTTTTTTTGCAATTTCACCGCACTTGGAATTTTTTTCCCGTTTTCTAGTACATGAAATGGTAAAACCAATGATGTCGTTCAAAAGTACAACTTGTCCCGCAAAAAATAAGCCCTCACATGGCCATATTGACGGAAAAATAAAAAAGTTATGGCTCTGGGAAGGAGGGGAGCGAAAAACGAAAACACAAAAACGAAAAAGGGCCGCGACTTGAAGGGGTTAAGTATACTGCATGGCAGACATTTCACACTCTACATCATGCATCATAAAGGAATCTGTAGTTGTATTGAAGTATCAAATAATTTTGATGAAGAACTAATGGTGTTTTTGTTGCATTTATTTTGTCATTTATGGGCACTTATATACACTCTCATTGCTGAAAGTGTTGACACTCTTGGAATTGTTCCAAAAAATGATGTATTTCTCATAGAAAATTATTGCAATTGCATGTTTTCTTATACACTTGTTTATTTCCTTTTGTGTGATTTGAAAAAAAAAACAGAGAAAGAAATGCAAATTGAACATATTTTCACAAAAAAAGCAAAAATGGGCAGGGCAAAATTGTTGGAACTTAATATTTGGTTGCACTCCCTTTCATGGTGACAGGTTCCCTTTAACTTGATCATAGAGAAAATTATTAGCATTGAGTTGCAAACATGTTTTTTTCTGCATACAAATAAGTATGCACTTTTTTAAGAAACATGGTAAAAAGGTTTTACTCATAAATATGCCCTAGAAATTGTAAATGGAGCCTAAAGAGCCTATTGTTACTTAGTATATTATCTAGAAGATAAAACCCATCATTAATTGCATTTTTTATATTTTTTAAAATCATGATATACATGCATGCCATACCCAATTGTTATGAATGGTCCCCTTTCTACAATCCTCTTTTTACTATTCATTTTATCCAAATGTTCTAATATTTCAAAGTAATTCCAAACAAAGAAGTTCCACAATCTGCCATTATTCTTTTATATTCTCAAATTCTATTACTGATATATACGGTATCTTGGAATTGTGCCTAATTACATCAACAGGGATTACTTTCACATTAACATGTTTTTGAAAAAGCTTTCTACATATCACTAAATTATGTGCATTTGCTTGCAATATCTTTTTGTCTGTGATAACTTTTCATGTATTTTACCTTTGATGTAGGCAATGTAGCAATACATATCCTTTCAAATTCCAAGGTTCTCCTCATCTTTATTTGTATAATAGAAGAGTTTGAACTATTAAAAAAACATACATATATAAATGAATGATCATATATAGCAGTTAATTCAAGTAGTTTTAAAACTTTTTTCATGTTTGTTATTATTACTTTACACCACCTTTTTGATTTCTTTATATGAATCTAATTTACTTTTACTATTTCAGTTAACCCTTAATCTTTAAAATTTGGGCAGATTCTAAGAAACATGTAGCTGCATGATAATATGATTTATTGCTTTTGTCATTGCCATCACTTTAGTGTAAAATTAACTTTTTGTTAATTAATTGTTGAGAGGAATTAAAAAAACAGCAATTCTGGCACTGTATTTTTCACTCTAAAGTTGTACTTTATATCTTGGTGCACAATGGCATTGTTATCTTTACTCTATGAGTCTGCACTAGAGATAAGCGAGCACTAAAATGCTTGGATGGTCGTTAGTCGAAATGAGCAATTCCTAATGCTCGAATGCTTGTTTATAATGGGAGTCAATTGGAAATCCATTAATTTTTCCAGCAGACCCTGCAATAAGGGCTCTGGAGCAGTGAAAATGTTGAATGGATGGAAAAACTGCTGAATGGAGGAGAACAGGATGGCGAATGACCGATTGAAGCATCTATGACTCCTAGATCGCTGCTGAGAACAATGGAGTCACACTTTTACTCCACTTTAAGGACTGTGGCGTAACATTCAAAATTAAGTAAATCAAAATTTAAATTTCTAGTAAGAAATTGGAAATTTCAGTGTGATTTATGAAGAATGCAAGAAATGGCAAAAATGTGATGTAAGAGAGATTCAGATATATCCTGTACTAGATATGAAGGAGGGCCTCATACACATTCTGTTAAAATTGTAGTGGCACTCATAGATAGAGGTTTGATTAGCCGAATGTTGAGACATTGAGACGTTCGCCGAACATGTTTGCCGAACGTACCCGAACCCCATTAAACGCAATGGGAGGCCAAAATAAACATATGCACAACACCATAAGGGATGAGAAGAAGCTTCCCAAACAGATAAAATTATGAGCAGACACCATGAAAGATAGCATCAACTGACCCACAGAATAAAATTGGTAATGGCACAACAACAGTCATCCATGTGCCATGCATGAGATATCAGTATCTAGATCAGCATTTAAAGCTTTCAATTGAAGTTCCAATTAATATGTGGTTGCTAAAGGTGTGGTGTAAGCCTTCTTTGATTGGAGCCCTGATACCTCATGCAATAGCTCAAACCTTATTGCTCAGGCACACTTAGGTGGCACAAATATCAACGTGGTAGACTACTATTGGAAGACAAATGTAAGGATAATAACACAGGTAGTTAAATAAAAGTGTGTGCCAGCCTGCTTGTCTGTGAGCCCTACTTACATAGGCAACCCATCAGATGTAGACCTAACTTGTAATCTTCACATTTAAAAAAAAATAGATAAAAACCACTAAATTGACAATTTCCGCAGAGTAGAAACAGTATAATAGGTCTCTGACACACCTTCCACCACAGGAAACTTACCAGATCAAGACCCAGCTTGGAGTCTCCACATTTCAAAAACTTGTTTGTAACACCAGCAGCAGTAGCAGCAGCAGGCACAGAAGATGGCACAGCCTGCAATAACGCAAGATCAATACATGACAGTAAAAACACCATCACCTAGTCTGCCCAGTCTGCAACTGGTGTGCAAGAATCTTTGGATATCCATGACTTGTTCATTTTGATGAAAATTAGGTTGACTACACTTTCAAGTGATAGCCAGATGATCTTATCCTAAATACATGTTCTGAGCACTGGCTGCTGGGCATGACAAAACCTTCAACAGGTGAGCTCAGGCCACTCTTCCATTTTTGAAGACCAAAATGCAAAAGGGACCAAACCCACCCTGATTTCATTAATATTGAGCTCCAGATACTCCTGCACCATCCTATCCAGTCGTTCACAACATGTCAGACATGTTATTTGTTCTGCTGGTGCACAGATTGGTAAAAAATGTGTTAAATTACCCTCAGAAGTTTCTTATGCCACGCACACTGTTGCTGCCACTGCTTCTGCTAATGTTTTTGTGATGACGCCTTGACGTTCCCAGGGTTGGATGTCTAGAACTGGGATGCACACTGAGTTACTCACCTGTGTCTTGAGTAAAACCATTCTTAAGATTGCCTACAAGTATGCTTTATACTCCAGCATGCATGCATCCTTTTCCAGGGGGGAAGCATCTGGCTAAATTTATTCATGTACCGTGTATCTAACAGAGTGGCAACCCAATAGTCAGCACTGTTTCTAAACAAAAGGACACTGGTATTATGTTGAAGATAGTGCAGCAGGAAGGTGCTCATGTGTTGGTCATCCAAGTCCATGGTTTGTTGTTGGCGGGGTAACACTAAAGCTTGCTTCCTCTGTCCCCTCCTGCTAATCACAAACAACAAATAGGGAATCATTGTCCTCTTCATTTCCTTAATGTTGCACTCCCACCACCTCTTCCTCCTCCATTTGTTCCTTGGATTCTGCACCTTCACTAACAGTTTGGTACCATAAGCCCTCTTGATTTCTGTAAGACACTCTCCTATTGCACTTGCCTGTGCGACGACAGTCAAGAAATTTGATTTATTGTTATGCCTTCCACCTTTTCCTTTGTGGCCACCATCTCTTTATGCAGACTTTTCAAAGTGTTCTCCAGCATTTAGATGACTGGAATAGTGATGCTGATGATGGCATCATCAGTGCTAACAATCTTAGTAGCCATTTCAAAACTGTGCATAAGAGTGCAGATATCCTTCATCTGTGCCAACTAAGAATGCGTAATCTGTACATCCAGACTGCATAGGTCCAGGCCTGCCCTGCTACCAAGTCATATGCACCCCAATAAGCCTTTGAACCCAGGTACTGGATGGCCAAAGGAAAACCCACTTCAGTCTTCGGTTAGTACTGTCATACAGTTTCCTTATGCATTGAATGCAAGGGCAGCCTTGACCCAAATTTCCATGCACCCCAATTTCCCTTTGGAAGAAACAAGGAGAAGGGCCTCATAAAAAAGTCCCATTACAAAGGAGCAGGTCTCCGAGACTCGTAATGCCCATACACTAAGTGTATGGGCTGACAAACATTTCCCTATGGGGAGGTTCATTTTTTAATCATTTTTTTAAAGGGATCATAGACATCCTTGCCAAAAAATTGACTGGTTGTAGCAGCACGGAACACGTTAACCCTGGTGATCTAGTGGCAGTGGATGATCAGATGTGTAGATAGGCTTCATTAAAAACTAGGCCCAATTTAAAGGAGCGGGTCTCCTAAACTTGAAATATACTTACACTTAGTGTATGGGCTGACAAACATTTCCCCATGGGGTAAAAATAAAAAAATAAAAATTCTACCCAAAATAGTGTTTACTGTTTAGAGCTAGGGTAACAAACAGCAGAAAAAGGTGAATGGAAGACTGAAAAGCACTCTTTATAAACCAAAGATACATTAGGCGCGTCACAGAGATACCACACTGTAAAATATGTGGCCTGTGCTTTTATTTTGGCCCCAAAAAAGTGTATAGAAATCAAGTCAAAGACAGCAAATACAGTGGACTGTAGCCCTGAAATACCACAATTTGTAGGCCACAGATACATCTGGTGTTTGACTGAGATACCAAACTGTTCAATAAGTGGCCTGTATATACAGTGCCTACAAGTAGTATTCAACCCCCTGCAGATTTAGCAGGTTTAATAAGATGCAAATAAGTTAGAGCCTTCAAACTTCAAACAAGAGCAGGATTTATTAACAGATGCATAAATCTTACAAACCAAAAAGTTTTGTTGCTCAGTTAAATTTTTATAAATTTTAAACATAAAAGTGTGGGTCAATTATTATTCAACCCCTAGGTTTAATATTTTGTGGAATAACCTTTGTTTGCAATTACAGCTAATAATCGTCTTTTATAAGACCTGATCAGGCCGGCACAGGTCTCTGGAGTTATCTTGGCCCACTCCTCCATGCAGATCTTCTCCAAGTTATCTAGGTTCTTTGGGTGTCTCATGTGGACTTTAATCTTGAGCTCCTTCCACAAGTTTTCAATTGGGTTAAGGTCAGGAGACTGACTAAGCCACTGCAACACCTTGATTTTTTGCCTCTTGAACCAGGCCTTGGTTTTCTTGGCTTTGTGCTTTGGGTCGTTGTCTTGTTGGAAGATGAAATGACGACCCATCTTAAATCCTTGATGGAGGAGCGGAGGTTCTTGGCCAAAATCTCCAGGTAGGCCATGCTATCCATCTTCCCATGGATGCGGACCAGATGGCCAGGCCCCTTGGCTGAGAAACAGCCCCACAGCATGATGCTGCCACCACCATGCTTGACTGTAGGGATGGTTTTCTTGGGGTCGTATGCAGTGCCATCCAGTCTCCAAACGTCACGTGTGTGGTTGGCACCGAAGATCTCGATCTTGGTCTCATCAGACCAGAGAACCTTGAACCAGTCAGTCTCAGAGTCCTCAAAGTGATCATGAGCAAACTGTAGACGAGCCTTGACATGACGCTTTGAAAGTAAAGGTACCTTACGGGCTAGTCTGGAACGGAGACCATTGCGGTGGAGTACGTTACTTATGGTATTGACTGAAACCAATGTCGCCACTGCCATGAGATCTTCCCGGAGCTCATTCCTTGTTGTCCTTGGGTTAGCCTTGACTCTTCGGACAAGCCTGGCCTCGGCACGGGAGGAAACTTTCAAAGGCTGTCCAGGCCAGGGAAGGCTAACAGTAGTTCCATAAGCCTTCCACTTCCGGATGATGCTCCCAACAGTGGAGACAGGTATGCCCAACTCCTTGGAAAGGGTTTTGTACCCCTTGCCAGCCTTGTGACCCTCCACGATCTTGTCTCTGATGGCCTTGGAATGCTCCTTTGTCTTCCCCATGTTGACCATGTATGAGTGCTGTTCACAAGTTTGGGGAGGGTCTTAAATAGTCAGAAAAGGCTGGAAAAAGAGATAATTAATCCAAACATGTGAAGCTCATTGTTCTTTGTGCCTGAACTACTTCTTAATACTTTAGGGGAACCAAACAGAATTCTGGTGGGTTGAGGGGTTGAATAATAAATGACCCTCTGAAAAAACTTTTCACAATTTAAAAAAAAAATAAACAAAGAAATAACATTATTTTTTGCTGCAGTGCATTTCACACTTCCAGGCTGATCTACAGTCCAAATGTCACAATGCCAAGTTAATTCCAAATGTGTAAACCTGCTAAATCTGCAGGCGGTTGAATACTACTTGTAGGCACTGTATATATATATATATTTTTACTGATAAATAGTGTTTAGAGCTAGGGTAACACACCACAAAAAAAGGAGAATGGAAGCCTCAAAATCACATTTTGTAGCCCACAGATAGATGAGGTGTGTCACGGAACTACACTGTAATATTTCTTTTTGATTTTTTTTTAACCAAAATAGTGTATAGACCTGGGGTATTAGACAGACCAAAAATTGGAATGTATGCATGAAAAACAACTATTTTTAGACCACACATAGAAAGGGCGTCAGAGGGAGACAACAGACAGTTTCAATTATGTGGCCTGTATTTTTATAAATTTTTAAAACCACAAAATACTGTATACACCAAGGATATCAGACCAAAGACTGTAATATATACCTGAAAAGCCAAGATTTGAAGACCACAGATAGACTTGACGTGTGACTGAGAAATCTGTTTCAATATATGGCCTGTATTTTGTCCAATTTTAAAAACAACAAAATACTGTAGACAGCAAGGGTAGCAGACCGTAAAATGCAATGTATGCCTGCAAAGCAAGGATTTGGACACCACAGATACACCGTGCATCTGACGGAGATAACAGAGTGATCAAAATGTGGCCTTGATTTTTTGGGCCTACCAAAATTGTGTCAATAAGTAGGCTATGACACTAAAATTAAACATTTGTATTACTACAATTGTACAATATTCAGTGCAATGATATGAGATGCGTGTGGCTTACAAATCACATTGCTAAATATAAGAACTGTAGCTAAAAAATTTTTTGCCAGCTAAAGATTTTTTGGTCACCAAAACGTTGTCCAAAAATGTTGTAATACACTCCAAAAAAATATAGTACACAAAAAAAAAGGCCAGAATTTTATGCGCACTCACATGTGATGCCTGGGTAAAAAAACAATTGTTTTAAATTTTTTAGATTAGATTTTAATGCTTTTGTATTAAAATTACCTGGCTGTAGTTTGCAGTGTGACCATGCCAATAAATGTTGTAAAAAATAGGGCTCTGTTTCGCTTTGTAATAACATTTGCAGGTATAAGGTGCCCCCCCAAAAAAATCATGGCCACGGATAGCTGCAGCTAGGTAGATATAAAATATGCAGCAACAGACAGTAACGGAGTCTTTTGATGTATAAAGGGAGATCTATAGACTCACATACAGTGCCTGCATGCCTTGCAGTGATGTGGATATGTGCACATAGACTCCTCTGCCTTTCTAGCACAATTAAAAACTAGGCCCAATATAAGGGAGCTTGTCTCCTAGACTTATAATGCCCATACACGAAATGCAAGGGCTGACAAACATTTCCCCATGGGGGGTACATATTATAAAAAAAATGATGGGCATCATATGGGGTCTGCATTACCAAGATAGGTTATTACACTTGGGGCTATTTAGTTTGGAAAAACGAAGGCTAAGGGGTGATCTTATTTGAATGTATAAATATATGAGGGGACAGTAGAAAGACCTTTCTGATGATCTTTTTAATCATAGACCTGAGACAGGGACAAGGGGGCATCCTGTACGTCTGGAGGAAAGAAGGTTTAAGCATAATAACAGACGTGGATTCTTTACTGTAAGAGCAGCGAGGCTATGAAACTCTTTGCCGTATGATGCTGTAATGAGTGATTCATTACTTAAATTTAGGAGGGGACTGGATGCCTTTCTTGAAAAGTATAATGTTACAGGTTATATACACTAGATTCCTTGATAGGGTGTTGATCCAGGGAACTAGTCTGATTGCCGTATGTGGAGTCGGGGAGGAATCTTTTTCCCCAATGTGGAGCTTAGTCTTTGCCACATGGGTTTTTTTTTGCCTTCCTCTGGATCAACATGTTAGGGCATGTTAGGTTAGGCTATGGGTTGAACTAGTTGGACTTAAAGTCTTCCTCAATCTTAATAACTATGTTACTATGTTACTATCATAGATACCCTTGCCAAAAAATTGGACTGGCTGTAGCAGCACAGAACACGTTAACCCAGGTGATCTAGTGGCGGAGAGTGAGGAGACATTAGAATAATAAATCATACTGAAATCAAGCAAATGAATAAAGGATGATAATCCACCTATGAAAGAAAATAACAAAAGGGAGGGGCGAAAACAGGTTCATAGATATGAAGCCAGAATGTGTCCAACGAGATATGTTGGTCCCTAGCAAAAGCTCAGAGACAGGGATATAAAAAAATATAATATAATGGTATTTCAATATTTTTATATTATAGAGGTATACACAAGTTCATAAGAGGATGGTCCAGAGATAGGAAAAATGGAAAATATAACAATACAAGGGAAGAATATACATACATCTCATTTTTATGATATTTCCCCCTGGGGGAGTAACATTTGGTTTAGTTTCAAATTAGTAACGGGCATCATAAAAACACCCTTGCCAAAAATTGGACTGGCTGTAGCAGCACAGAACACGTTAACCCTGGTGATCTAGTGGTGGAGAATGAGGAGACATTGATGAAGTCCTCCTAAAAAAAACTAGGCCCAATGTAAAGGAGCAGTACTCCTAGACTTGTAATGCCCATACACGAAGTGCATGGGCTGACAAATATTTCCGCATGGGGGGTCCATTTTTAAAAAATATTTTATGGGCATCATAGACACTTGCCAAAAATTTGAGTCTGAACTGAATATCTATGGCCTTGTTGATGCTGGTAGTCAACAACTGCCCTCTTCTGCTCACAAATTCTTTTCAACATATGCAGTGTAGCGTTCCACAGCATGGGGACATCACACACCAGTCATTGAGCCGGAAGATGCAAATGCTTCTGAAGCACGGCAAAGGCAGCTGAAGATGTAGCTGATTTTCTAAAATGGGTAGATAGACAGCTTACTTTCACTAGCAGACCCAGCAGCTTCATACAGCTTTTTCGAAAGCGTTAAACCGTGAGGCTAAGCACATGGGCCAGGCAAGGTACATTTGTGAGCTCACCTTGCCTCAGAGCCACCACCAGGTTTCGGCAATTGTCACAAAGGACCATGCCTGGCTGTAGGTTCAGCTGTGTAAGCCAAATATCTGACTGCTCTTTCAGTGCTGTCCACAACTCTTCAGCATTGTGCAGTTAGCCACCTAAGCAGATTAGCTTCAGCACAGCCTGTTGCCTCTTGGCTGAGGCAGTGCTGCAGTGCTTCCAGCTTCTGACTGATGGGTTTATTCCAGAGATTGAGGCTGAAGAGGAGGAGGTGCAGGAGCTGCAGACTGTGGGGGCAACCCTGATTGATGTAGGGCCCACTATCCTTGGCATGGGGAGGATGTGTTCAATCCCAAGGTCTGACTGGGTCCCAGTTTCCATTATGTTAACCTAGGGTGCCGTTGGTGAGATGCAATGTCCCTGCCCACATGCACTTGGCCACGTGTCCGAGGTTAGGTGAACTTTCCCAGTAACAGCATTGTTGAGGCACGGGTAATGTTGTAGGACACATGCTGGTGTAATGCCGGGTATGGTACACAGGGAGAAATAGTGGCAACTGGGGACTGAGTAACTTGGGATGGCCACCACCATCAGGTTGCAGAAAGCTTCCATCTCAACGAGCCTGCAAGGCAACATTTCGAGAGCAAGCAGACAAGAAATGTTAGATTTTAGCACTGTGGCCTGTGGTGCATTGGCTGGGTATTTCCACTTGCGTTCCAATGACTAGGGCATAGACAACTGAAGGCTGGGCTGGGACAAGGACGTGGGGGGCTTGTTGATGGTATTGGTTAACTGTGGGCAACAACAGGTGCTGGGCCCAAGGCATCTTCACATGCACGGTGAACTGGGGATTGGCTTGTACGCAAAACAGTGGAAAAAGCAGTGTAGTCACCTAGAGACAGAGTTCCTGGAGCCTGGGGTTCGGCACACAAAGTTGGGTGCTTTGCTGCCATGTGCCTAATCATGGTGGTGGTGGTCAGGCTGGTTATTTTGCTACCCCTGCTGATGCAGGCATGACAGGTGCTGCAAATGACCTGTTTGGGGTTATCAGCAGAGTCTTTAAAAAAATAACCAGACTCCGGAAGATCTAACAGTTGGAATGGCAACTTCCATCCTGTTGGTGTTATTGGGAACGGATGCACGCCTTCTGTCTGCAGCCACCACACTGCTTCTTCCTGCCTGTTGGGGTGATATGCCTCCTTCCCCATGTGTGATCATGTCCTCCTGCCAGGTTGGGTCAGTCATTATGTCATCCACCACCTCATCTTCCACATCCGCACCCTGCTCCTCCTCCTGACTCTCTGACAATTCTTTCTCATCATCGTCCACCTCTTGTGACACTTTCCCACCATCACTTTTATGTTAACATGGCTGTTCAAATCTTTGGCCATCGCTACATGCAATCTCATGTGGCCCCGCTTCAAGTTGACCAGCCAAGAGTCCGGAATTTTTAAAGGGAAAACTGAACAGCTCTTTGTAGTGGTACTCGCCATAGTGGGAGGAAGGAGGATCAGCGTGAGTAATATCCGGTCGACACTCATGGCTACTCAGCCTTGACCATGTGGAAGACATGGTGGTGGTGGCTAAGTGACTGGAAGCATTATCCACTATACAACAACCATTTCACACTTCTCTGGCTTCAATAGTGGTGTGCTTAGGTCCACTAGAAAATGGGACAGGAAGGTCGAGCAAGATGTGGGTCTTTGTTGTGGCCCACTTTCAGCTTAGCCACGACCTCTTCCTATACATGCACCATCAGCATCAAGTCCACTTCCCCATCCCTTGCCTTGCCCATTTTAAATGGACTACTGAAATATTTGAAAAGCTAAATACAAAAGGATTTATTTGGAGAAAAATTATATCTGATCACTATGCCTGAAAAGCAAGTATTTGGAGACCAAATCTGATGGATATAACAGACAGTTAAAATATGTTTGTTTGGGTTTTTTAAAATATTTTTTAAACAAAAAATATTGAGTAGACCAAGGCTAGCAGACAGAACAATGCAACGTATGCCTACAAAGCGAATATTTTTACACCACAGATACACCAGACCTCTGACGTAGATAACAGACTATAACATTTTTTAATGTTTTTTTTGTAATTTTTGAAAACACTAAATGCTGAGTAGAGAAAGGCTAGCAGACAGAACTATTCAAATTATGCCTGCAAAGTGAATATTTTTCCACCACAGATACACCAGGCGTCTTACGGAGATATCAGACTGCATATTTTTTTTAATTTTCTTTGTAATTTTTGAAAACACAAAATACTGAGTAGAATAAGGCTAGCAGACAGACCTATGCAATGTATGCCTGCGAAGCGAAGATTTTTTTCACCACAAATACACCAAGCGTCTGATGTAGATAACATACTTTATACTTTTTTTAATGTTTTGTTGTAATTTTTGAAAACACGAAATACTGAGTAGAAAAAGGCTAGCAGACAGAAATATGCAATGTATGCCTGCGCAGCGAAGATTTTTTCACCACAGATACATCAGGCATCTGACGAAGATAGGAGACTGTATAAATTTTTTTTGTTAATTTTTGAAAACATGAAATACTGAGTAAAACAAGGCTAGCAGACAGAACTATGCAACATATGCCTGCAAAGCAAAGGTTTTTACACCACAGATATACCAGGCATCTGACAGACATAACATACTGCATACATTTTTTTAAATTTTTTTGTAATTTTTGAAAACACGAAATACTGAGTAGAACAAGGCTAGCAGACAGAACTATGCATCGTATGGCTGCAAAGCGAAGATTTTTCCACCATAGATACAGCAGGCATCAGATGGAAATAACAGACTGCATAATTTGTTTTTAATGTTTTTTGGTAATTTTTGAAAACATGAAATACTGAGTAGGACAAAGCTAGTAGACAGAACTATGCAACATATGCCTGCAAAGCAAAGGTTTTTACACACCAGATACACCAGGCGTCTGACGGAGATAACAGACTGTATACATTTTTTTTGTTGTTGATTTTTGAAAACACGAAATACTGAGAACAAGGCTAGCAGACAGAACTATGCAACGTATGCTTGCAAAGCAAAGGTTTTTACACCACAGATACATCAGGCGTCTGATGACATAACATACTGTATACTTCTTTTATGTTTTTTTGTAATTTTTGAAAACACAAAATACTGAGTAGAACATGACTAGCAGACAGAACTATGCAACGTATGCCTGTGAAGCGAAGATTTTTACACCACAGATACGCCAGGCGTCTGATGGAGATCACAGACAGACAAAATATGTTTGTTTTGGGTTTTTTTAAATAATTTTTAAACAACAAAAATATGAGTAGACCAGGGCTAGCAGACAAAAAAATAGAATGTTTGCCTTCAAAGCAAACATTTGGATACCACAGATACACCAGGCGTCTGACAGAGATAACAGACTGTATATATTTTTTTTAATTTTATAAAACACTAAAAGCTGAGTAGACCAAGGCTAGTAGACAGAACAATGCAACATTTGCCTGTGAAGCAAAGATTTTTACACCACAGATACACCAGGTGTCTGACGAAGATAACAGACTGTATAATTTATTTTTTTTTAAACACTAAATACTGAGTAGACCAAGACTAGCAGACAGAGCAATGCAATGTTTGCCTGCAAAGCAAGGATTTTGACACCACAGATACACCAGGCATCAGCGAGATATAACAGAATGATTAAAATGTGGCCTTTATTTTTTTGGGCACATCAAAATTGTGCCAATAAGTTGGCTATGACACTAAAAAGAAAATTGGAGTACTAACATTTTAAGATATTTAGCGCAATGATATGCAATGCATGTGGCATAAAACTCACAGTGATAAATATAGGAACTGTAGCTAAATACTTTGGGGCCAGTTACAAATTTTTGGGACAGCAAAATGGTGTCCAAAAATGTTGGAATATTAGATAGTACCAAAAAAAAGGACAGTTTTTTTTGGCACACTCACATCTGATGCCTGGGACCAAAAACTATTTTTTAATTTCATAGATTTACACACTCTTGTTTTGCAATGACCTGGCTGTAGGCTGCAGTATCACCAAGCAAATAAATGAAGAAAAAAGGGGGCCATGGATTGGTGTATAATAAAATGAGCAGGTATGAGCTGCAAAAAAAAATGCCACGAATAACAGCACAAAGGTGTATATAAAATAAGCAGCAGCTACAGACAGTAATGGAGCTTTTTGATATATGTAGTGAGATTTATGTACTCACATACAGTGCCTGCAGGCCTTGCACTGATGTGGATATGTGCACATAGACTCCCCTGCCTACCTAGCGCTGCAATATATGTACCACCAAATTAGCCCTAAAAAGGACTGTTGGTTAGTCAGGATTTGAGGACTGAACAATAGCAGACCCACACTATTAAAAGAACAGTTCTGACCCTATCTCAGCAGCAGCTCTCCGTACACTAGCAGAATGCATCAAGCAGGGTGGCGTCTGGTCTTTTATACCCCTGATGATGCTGTGCGACCAGCCAATCACTGCAAGACCAGAACAAAGATGGCTCCGGTGTTACAGTGCCTCGCAGACAATCCCTGCATGTTGATTGGGTCTCTAAAGACCGCCAATAATGCATGGTGGAGACACAAGTTCCCGCCGAGTAATCCCAGAAATGCTCAGTGCTCGCCAAGTACACCGAGCACAGTGATACTCGGGCGAGTATTGAGAAGTAGCGAGCACGTTCACTCATCACTAGACGCGAGCATACATGGCTCGTGTGTGAGGTTGCCCTGGCATAGGACTGCCACCAGGCTTGCACCATTAACCCACATGGTATTATCTGGCTCTTGGTTTCTTGGATACAGCCATTGCTTTTGAGCTGCAAGACTGCAATCCCCAAGGCATATTAATTTAAACACTGCCTGATTGTGGTGAGCCATGACTGCAAAGTCTGGAGGTGGGGGAGTATTCTCTGCACTGTTAGAACGTGTGTCAGATTAGGGGAGAGGTTGATGGCACAGGTGAAGGCCCTAGAGGAGGTGGAGTGGCCTGAAGCAGCGATGAAAGTTTTAGATACAGAGGTTTGTCTTGCAAGCTTTGAGGATTCAAAGACTTGTTGAGCCATCAGAGTAACCAAGTGCCCAATCAGTAATATGTAACGCCCTGCCCATGTTTGATTGTCCAGGTGTCAGTGATGAAATGCACCCTGGCAGGCATAGATTTTTCCAGGGAACAGGTGATGCTGGTGTAGAGCAGGCACAGCTTTCTTTCACAGTGAAGTAATGGTGACTGAGCAACTGGTACTGGGGGGACCAAGCAGTTTTTCAATATATTTTAGCCCACTGTAGTTTTACACAAGCATGTTAAACTGTATGCATGAATAATTGAATACATACACATTTTTGGAAGCTTTTGTGAGAGTTTAAAATAACAGTGAAATGTGTTACAGTGTATGGATGAATAATGTAATCAATAAACACTTTTTTATTATATAAAACTGAAATACTGTATAACAGAAAACATGTAAAACTATATGGAAGAGTAATTGATTCCAGACAAATTTCTCATTCCTTTTCTGTAGTGTTATATACATATACCACCTAAATGTATCCAAGCACATGTAATACTGTGTGTATGAGCAACATAATATTGAAAAAAATGGACAACTTGTTTTTAGGGTTATATACAACAAAAATGTACCCAAGAACATATCATACTCTATGGATGAGCAATATAACACCAATAAATTTTTGAACAATTTTTGAGAGGGTTAGCTATCACCAAAATGCACCCAAAAAGACATAATACTCTACAGTCGTGCAATTAATACCGATACATTTTTTAACAATTTTTGGGAGGGTTATATACCAATAAAATGTACCCCAGAACATGTTATACTCCATGGATGAGCAATTCAAAGAGATGGGCGGACACCTGGATGTTTGGGCCCGAAAGGTTTGGCCGAACAGTTCCAAAAAGTTTAGGTTTGGGTACAGAACAGTAACCAGAACCAAACTTAAACCAGGACCCCATTCACCTTTATGAGTGCCGAACATTCAGTGTTTGCTGCACCGTCATGTGCATGACAGGACAGCAAACACCGCTTCTGATCGGTGGTGAAATCTTCCCTGCTGGTCAGACAGCCGTGGTTCCCACACTTTCAAAAGACAGCAAGAGTGCTCAGCTGTGATCGAAGGTATAACCGGTCACTTGTGTCAGCTGATGGGACTGCTGCTCCCATCATTTGACACCTGCAGCCACTAATAACAGCAAGAGCACGAGCGGTGGACAAGATTATTCATCAGCTGCTCCAGTAAATAGCTAATTAAAAAAAATGGGTTGGTTACTCTGTATTTTTGTTTACCAGCCAGGCAAGACTCACAGCTGGGGACTGCAACCTTCAGCTATCAGCTTCAGTAAGGCTGGTTATCAAGAATAGAGGGGTTCCCATGTCGTATGTTTTCATTATTTAAATAAATAATTTTAAAAAATGGTGTGGGGTCCCCCAATTTTTTCAAACCAGTCTTGCTAAAACAGAGAGCTGGGGGCTGGTATTCTCAGGCTGGTAAGGGACCATGGTTATTGGCTCCCCAACCTAAAAATGCCAGCCAGCAGCTGCCCAGAAAAGGCACATCTATTAGAGGTGTCAAATCAGGCACTTTGCTCGGCTGTTCCCATTTGCCCTGTAGCGGTGGCAAGTGGCGTGATAGTTGGGGGGTTGATGTCACCTTTATATTGTGCAGTGACATCAAGCTCCGAGGTTAGTAATGGAGATGTGTCTATAAGAGAGAGAGACCGGAAAATGGCTGTAAACCAACGTTTACCATCATCCAACCTGATGGAACTGGAGAGGATCTGCAAGGAAGAATGGCAGAGGATCCCCAAATCCAGGTGTGAAAAACTTATTGCATCATTCCCAAGAACACTCATGGCTGTATTAGCTCAAATGGGTGTTTGTACTCAGTGCTGAGAAAAGTGTCTGAATACTTATGACCATGTGATATTTCAGTTTTTCTTTATTATTAAATTTGCGAAATATTCTACATTTGTTTTATTCAGTCAAAATCGGGTGCAGAGTGTACATTAATGAGGAAAAATGAACTTTTTTGAATTTACCAAATGGCTGCAATGAAACAGAAAGTGAAAAATTTAAAGGGGTCTGAATACTTTCCGTACCCACTGTACATGTGATATAAATAGAAAAGCAACAATTAGCCCTTAGAAAAGCTGTTAGTAGGATGATTCAGATTTAGCACCAGTATCAACACTACAGGACTCTGATACATCATTCTGTGCACACACATGCCTAGACAAGTACTCTCTCCCTCCAATATGAAGTGTCACAGAGCTGTGCAATGGGGTCAGTGTACCGAGCTGTGTGGCGTCTGTTTTTTTAGAACCCGTTGATGTCACATGGCCAGTCAATCACAGGAATGTGACAACCAAGATTGCTATGGAATTACAGTGATGCACAGTTAATCCTGGCATGCTTATTGGCTGTGCAACAGGCGCTAAATATGCAGAGTGGGGATTACAGTTTTACATTGAGCAGCACGCAATGCTCAAGTAATGAGTATATCTATGCACCCAGATACTCGAGTGATATCCGAGTATCACCTAGCATGTTCGTTCATCCCTAGTCATCAGCAAATTTATATTTCAGTTTCACTTATGCTTTTCCTTGCCTTTGTATAATTAATAATTTTACATATTTTTTTCAGTGTGACAGTGTGAATTATTTTTTTACAAGACAAACTGCAGCTTTCATGCATACCAAGTTCAGTATATACAGCAATTTGAAAATTTGTGTTCCATTCTTTAGGATGTGAAATTATTTTAATAAACAGCAATCAATTTAGATTTTTTAAGCAATATATACCACTTTGTGTAATTGACATGTTAACTTTTATATTTTACCATTCACAGAAGTAATGAATTACAAGGTGAAGTTTTTAGTGATACTACTTTAGTGTACACATAACTTTTTGAACATTTATTATTTCATATTTACTTTCATATTTCCATATTAGTTATACTTTCATGGCATACTTTCAGTTTTTCATTTTTATTAGATTTGCAAAAATGTCTATATTTCTGTTTTTTTTCCAGTCAATATGGGGTGCGGAGCGCACATTAATGTGAAAAAAATGAACTTTTTTGAATTTACCAAATGGTGCAATGAATCAAAGAGTGAAAAATTTAAAGGGGTCTGAATACTTTCCGTACCCTGTATATATGATAATATATGAAGAGCTGGGCCTAAAAACAAGAGCCCCTAAAAATATACCCCTAGTCAAGGACAATATCTATGACTATTTCTAAATCCATTTTAGCCAAGAAAAAAGATCAAGTAAAGTACTTACATCAAGCTGGTATGTTAGGGTTGGTGGATTGCGCTAAATAAAATAAGCATTGAAGCACAATGGCAACCCAGAGTCCACCATGCAGAGATGGAAAGCTGCTGCTAGTGTACAATGACAGAATACACGGCGAGCAATTACCCTTACACATTGAATTGAATGCCACATGAACAGCACATGAACAAAACTTGCACACAGAAAAAAAAACAATGCTCTGCAACTGAGCTGTGTCACTTGCACACAGAAACGAAAGAGATGCTCTGCAACTGAGCTGTGTCACTCGCACACAGAAACAGAACAAATGCTGTGCAACTGAGCTGTGTCACTCGCACACAGAAATGAAAGAGATGCTCTGCAGCTGAGCTGTGTGACTCACACACAGAAACAGAACAGATGCTCTGCATAATACCCTGACTAGGGTTGTGCTTGCTCTGGAACTTTACTGTGCTAACCGCACACATGTAGGAACCAGCTGCTAAGCAAAAGGCTAATTGCCCCCAGTGATGCTAGCTGCCTGCCTACATGTAAACTCCCAAGGCTAGACAGACACACAACACATGAAAAAAGAGTGGTAGAGTATCCACTGGCAACTGCCACACAAAAATGCACTGGTGTGCATCTCTGAGAGCCTTTTATATACTAGGCTCATGTCCAGTCAAATGGGATCTTGCCTGTGGACCAATCCGGCACTGGCACATCACCAGAGCATCTGACCTCCGACCACCAATGAGAAGATGCCACCTTACGGACATGGTAAATACGGTGATCTCCGGACTTAGACTCCAGATTGCTGGACTGCACCTGAATACCACTGTATACTAAGGGCTTGGCTGGAGAGCCAGCAGTAGCCAAGCGTACACCACGAGCCTGAGCATAGATGTTGGTCCCAGCAGCGGCCGAACCTGAATGGCAGATCGGCGAGGCAGATGAGGCTTCCGATCTAACCTGTGCAGCCAGAGAATACCGGCACCTAACAGGTGTAGCTCCACCTACATCTGCATGCGTCCTGCCTATCTATCTCTATTATTGGGTACGCATGCCATGCGGATGTATGCGGATTCATCCGCATGCGTCGTTTTGATGCTGCGCCAACCAAAACAAAATGCAACATGTTAAGTTCAACTCAGTGTCAAAACAATGCATGCGGACGAATCCGCATACATCCACATGGCCTGCATACCCAATGTTAAAGATAGGTACGCAGGACGCATGCAGATGTAGGCTGAGCTGAATGGAAGAGGTGCAGCAGTGGGTGGGACAGAGGAAGTAGGCAGCCCTCCGCAGCTCTGCCCTACGCAAGTGTGAGACTAGCCTTACATAGACACATATATTTAGATGCAGTTAGTTTGAGTCTGCCTTTTTGTTTCTATTTATGGCAAATGTTGAGTTAGGGCCTCATTCAGACATCTATATTGCATGTAAGTGTTCTATGTATTTATTTTTTTTACTAATTAAAGACTATTGGGCTAATGATATGTACGTGCTTTTTCTCAGACCATGAATCAGTATAAAACTCAAGGAGTCGTGTCCTTCTTTTTCTGAGAGTATGCATAAAATGTGCCAGTTAAATCCTATGAGTTTGTGAAAAACACATACCAAACATAGATGGCATCTGTGTGCCATTTATGTGCTGTCTATATTTAACATTGCAAAGTATGGAAGAAGCTTTTGTAATTTACTTAATTGTACTTGAAAAATAATATGGCTGCGTATAAAAAAATTATTTATGACCACCATTTGACTTTAGGAAAAAAATGATTAGTACTTTCTATTTTCTATCTTAATTCTGTTTCCAGAATCTTTAAATTCACAGGTAGTTCTACATCTAAAATATATTTTGGACAGGATTAAGTGCACATTAATTAGAAAGACTATTATGCCCTAATTTATGAGTGACAAGAGATAATTTAGGTCATTATAATGATTTTCCTCAATTAATTTTTAGTAAAAATGTGCATAGTTCCTATTAAATCAGTCAGTGAAACTTTTCACATTAATAAATGTGCTTATGTTTTATGTATAGTCTGACTTACATAATTGATGCTTAGCCAAGGTTGAACTTGGGGGGTTACATTTCAACCACACCTACGTGACTGCACTATGTTTTTATAAAAGTACAAGTATTGTCATAAAATTACTTGCCACCAACAGTATGCAAAAGAACAGACATCAAAAAGTAACTTGGGAAAAACATATCCAGTTTTAAATATAGATGTAGTAAGACAACAAATTCCTCCATGGCAGAATGAAGTTAACAGCATACAAATTATTATTCTCAATACTGAAATAATGTAGAAAGTATTCTTTTTCGATTTTATTCATTGTTATCCTAAGTAAACTCTTAGACTAATTATAAAAAGTAACATATGGTAAAATGACAAATGTAAACAGATGTGGTGCATGACAAGCTAATATATCAAGCCAGCACAATTTAAAGAAGAAATAGATTTTGGCTGAACATCTGTACTGTTTGGGCATATAACATTGCATATTGTCTCAGCTATAATTTTTATTTTATACATGAACTGAATTTTTTCTGTTATGATATTTCTGTTTGGGTTATGCAAAATTCTATTTTTTTAAAAAAATCAGACATTTTACAATGTTATGTGACAACAGCAATAATCACTTAGTTATGTTTTGACTGCTAATTTTTTACTTGTAGGGAATTATGACACATTACACATCCTAATGACATCTTGGTTAACACAATATAAAATGTGGTCCTTTTAACCCCTTTCTGTCATTAGACGTACTATTCCGTCCATGTGGGGTGGGCCCTACTTCCCAAGGACGGAATAGTACGTCATACGCGATCAGCCGCGCTCACGGGGGGAGCGCGGCCGATCGCGGCCGGGTGTCAGCTGCATATCGCAGCTGACATCCGGCACTATGTGCCAGGAGCGGTCACGGACCGCCCCCGGCACATTAACCCCCGGCACACCGCGATCAAACATGATCGCGATGTGCCGGCGGTGCAGGGAAGCATCGCGCAGGGAGGGGGCTCCCTGCGGGCTTCCCTGAGCCCCCCGCAGCAACGCGATGTGATCGCGTTGCTGCGAGGGTCTTAACCTCCCTCCTCGCCGCAGGTCCCGGATCCAAGATGGCCGCGGATCCGGGTCCTGCAGGGAGGGAGGTGGCTTCACAGAAGCCTGCTCAGAGCAGGCACTGTGAAGCAGCCTGCACTTCTTGCAGATCAGTGATCTGTCAGAGTGCTATGCAAACTGACAGATCACCGATCTGTATTGTCCCCCCCTGGGGCAAAGTAAAAAAGTAAAAAAAAAATTTTTCCAAATGTGTAAAAAAAAAAAAATATTCCAAAATAATGAAAAAAAAATATATATATTATTCCCATAAATACATTTCTTTATCTAAATAAAATAAAAAAAACAATAAAAGTACACATATTTAGTATCGCCGCGTCCGTAACGACCCGATCTATAAAACTGGCCCACTAGTTAACCCCTTCAGTAAACACCGTAAGAAAAAAAAAAAACGAGGCAAAAAACAACGCTTTATTATCATACCGCCGAACAAAAAGTGGAATAACACGCGATCAAAAAGACTGATATAAATAACCATGGTACCGCTGAAAACGTCATCTTGTCCCGCAAAAAACGAGCCGCCATACAGCATCATCAGCAAAAAAATAAAAAAGTTATAGTCCTGAGAATAAAGAGATACCAAAATAATTATTTTTTCTATAAAATAGTTTTTATCGTATAAAAGCGCCAAAACATAAAAAAAATGATATAAATGAGATATCGCTGTAATCGTACTGACCCGACGAATAAAACTGCTTTATCAATTTTACCAAACGCGGAACGGTATAAACGCCCCCCCAAAAAGAAATTCATGAATAGCTGGTTTTTGATCACTCTGCCTCACAAAAATCGGAATAAAAAGCGATCAAAAAATGTCACGTGTCCGAAAATGTTACCAATAAAAACGTCAACGCATCCCGCAAAAAACAAGATCTCACATGACTCTGTGGACTCAAATATGGAAAAATTACAGCTCTCAAAATGTGGTAACGCAAAAAATATTTTTTGCAATGAAAAGCGTCTTTCAGTGTGTGACGGCTGCCAATCATAAAAATCCGCTAAAAAACCCGCTATAAAAGTAAATCAAACCCCCCTTCATCACCCCCTTAGTTAGGGAAAAATAAAAAAATTAAAAAATTTATTTATTTCCATTTTCCCATTAGGGTTAGGGTTAGGGCTAGAGTTAGGACTAGAGTTAGGGCTAGGGTTATTGCTAGGGTTAGGGCAAGGGTTAGGGCTAGGGTTAGGGCTAGGGTTAGGGCTAGGGTTGGGGCTAGGGTTAGGGCTAGGGTTTGGGCTAGGGTTGGGGCTAGGGTTAGGGCTACAGTTAGGGTTGGGGCTAAAGATAGGGTTAGGGTTTGGATTACATTTACGGTTGGGAATAGGGTTGGGTGTGTCTGGGTTAGAGGAGTGGTTAGGGTTACTGTTGGGATTAGGGTAAGGGGTGTGTTTGGATTAGGGTTTCAGTTATAATTGGGGGGTTTCCACTGTTCGGGCACATCAGGGGCTATTTTCACGGCTCTGCGTTGTAAACTGTAGTGAAACACTTGGGGGTTCAAAGTTCTCACAACACATCTAGATAAGTTCCTTGGGGGGTCTAATTTCCGATATGGGGTCACTTGTGGGGGGTTTGTACTGTTTGCGTACATCAGGGGCTCTGCAAATGCAACGTGACGCCTGCAGACCAATCCATTTAAGTCTGCATTCCAAATGGCGCTCCTTCCCTTCCGAGCTCTGTCATGCGCCCAAACAGTGGTTCCCCCCCACATATGGGGTATCAGCATACTCAGGACAAATTAGACAACAACTTTTTGGGTCCAATTTATCCTGATACCCTTGTGAAAATACAAAACTGGGGGCTAAAAAAAATCATTTTTGTGAAAAAAAAAAGAATTTTTATTTTCACGGCTCTGCGTTATAAACTGTAGTGAAACACTTGGGGGTTCAAAGTTCTCACAACACATCTAGATAAGTTCCTTGGGGGGTCTAGTTTCCAATATGGGGTCACTTGTGGGGGTTTTGTACTGTTTGGGTACATCAGGGGCTCTGCAAATGCAACGTGACGCCTGCAGACCAATCCATTTAAGTCTGCATTCCAAATGGCGCTCCTTCCCTTCCGAGCTCTGTCATGCGCCCAAACAGTGGTTCCCCCCCACATATCGGGTATCAGCATACTCAGGACAAATTGGACAACAAATTTTGGGGTCCAATTTATCCTGTTACCCTTGTGAAAATACAAAACTGGGGGCTAAAAAATCATTTTTGTGAAAAAAAAAAAGAATTTATTTTCACGGCTCTGCGTTATAAACTGTAGTGAAACACTTGGGGGTTCAAAGTTCTCACAACACATCTAGATAAGTTCCTTGGGGGGGTCTAGTTTCCAATATGGGGTCACTTGTGGGGGGTTTGTACTGTTTGGGTACATCAGGGGCTCTGCAAATGCAACGTGTCGCCTGCAGACCAATCCATTTAAGTCTGCATTCCAAACGGCGCTCCTTCCCTTCCGAGCTCTTTCATGCGCCCAAACAGTGGTTCCCCCCACATATCGGGTATCAGCATACTCAGGACAAATTAGACAACAACTTTTTGGGTCCAATTTATCCTGATACCCTTGTGAAAATACAAAACTGGGGGCTAAAAAATCATTTTTGTGAAAAAAAAAAGAATTTTTATTTTCACGGCTCTGCGTTATAAACCGTAGTGAAACACTTGGGGGTTCAAAGTTCTCACAACACATCTAGATAAGTTCCTTGGGGGGTCTAGTTTCCAATATGGGGTCACTTGTGGGGGTTTTGTACTGTTTGGGTACATCAGGGGCTCTGCAAATGCAACGTGACGCCTGCAGACCAATCCATTTAAGTCTGCATTCCAAATGGCGCTCCTTCCCTTCCGAGCTCTTTCATGCGCCCAAACAGTGGTTCCCCCCCACATATCGGGTATCAGCATACTCAGGACAAATTGGACAACAAATTTTGGGGTCCAATTTATCCTGTTACCCTTGTGAAAATACAAAACTCGGGGCTAAAAAATCATTTTTGTGAAAAAAAAAAAGAATTTATTTTCACGGCTCTGCGTTATAAACTGTAGTGAAACACTTGGGGGTTCAAAGCTCTCAAAACACATCTAGATAAGTTCCTTAGGGGGTCTACTTTCCAAAATGGTGTCACTTGTGGGGGTTTTTAATGTTTAGGCACATCAGGGGCTCTGCAAACGCAACATGGCATCCCATCTTAATTCCAGTCAATTTTGCATTGAAAAGTAAAATAGCGCTCCTTCCCTTCCGAGCTCTGCTATGCGCCCAAACAGTGGTTTACCCCCACATATGGGGTATCGTCGTACTCAGGACAAATTGCACAACAACTTTTGTGCTCTAATTTCTTCTCTTACCCTTGGGGAAATAAAAAAATGGTGGCAAAAATATCATTTTTGTGAAAAAATATGATTTTTTATTTTTACGGCTCTGCATTATAAACTTCTGTGAAGCACTTGTTGGGTCAAAGTGCTCACCACACATCTCGATAAGTTCCTTAGGGGGTCTACTTTCCAAAATGGTGTCACTTGTGGGGGGTTTCAATGTTTAGGCACATCAGGGGCTCTCCAAATGCAACATGGCGTCCCATCTCAATTCCAGTCAATTTTGCATTGAAAAGTCAAATGGCGCTCCTTCCCTTCCGAGCTCTGCCCTGCGCCCAAACAATGGTTTACACCCACATATGGGGTATCAGCGTACTCAGGACAAATTGCACAACAATTTTTGGGGCCCAATTTCTTCTCTTACCCTTGGGAAAATAAAAAATTGGGGGCGAAAAGATCATTTTTGTGAAAAAATATGATTTTTTATTTTTACGGCTCTGCATTATAAACTTCTGTGAAGCACTTGTTGGGTCAAAGTGCTCACCACACATCTAGATAAGTTCCTTAGGGGGTCTACTTTCCAAAATGGTGTCACTTGTGGGGGGTTTCAATGTTTAGGCACATCAGGGGCTCTCCAAATGCAACATGGCGTCCCATCTCAATTCCAGTCAATTTTGCATTGAAAAGTCAAATGGCGCTCCTTCCCTTCCGAGCTCTGCCCTGCGCCCAAACAATGGTTTACACCCACATATGGGGTATCAGCGTACTCAGGACAAATTGCACAACAATTTTTGGGGTCCAATTTCTTCTCTTACCCTTGGGAAAATAAAAAATTGGGGGCGAAAAGATCATTTTTGTGAAAAAATATGATTTTTTATTTTTACCGCTCTGCATTATAAACTTCTGTGAAGCACTTGTTGGGTCAAAGTGCTCACCACACATCTAGATAAGTTCCTTAGGGGGTCTACTTTCCAAAATGGTGTCACTTGTGGGGGGTTTCAATGTTTAGGCACATCAGGGGCTCTCCAAATGCAACATGGCGTCCCATCTCAATTCCAGTCAATTTTGCATTGAAAAGTCAAATGGCGCTCCTTTCCTTCCGAGCTCTGCCATGCGCCCAAACAGTGGATTACCCCCACATATGGGGTATCAGCATACTCAGGACAAATTGTACAACAAATTTTGGGGTCTATTTTCTCCTGTTACCCTTGGTAAAATAAAACAAATTGGATCTGAAATAAATTTTGTGTGAAAAAAAGTTAAATGTTCATTTTCATTTAAACATTCCAAAAATTCCTGTGAAACACCTGAAGGGTTAATAAACTTCTTGAAAGTGGTTTTGAGTACCTTGAGGGGTGCAGTTTTTAGAATGGTGTCACACTTGGGTATTTTCTATCATATAGACCCCTCAAAATGACTTCAAATGAGATGTGGTCCCTAAAAAAAAATGGTGTTGTAAAAATGAGAAATTGCTGGTCAACTTTTAACCCTTATAACTCCGTCACAAAAAAAAATTTTGGTTCCAAAATTGTGCTGATGTAAAGTAGACATGTGGAAAATGTTACTTATTAAGTATTTTGCGTGACATATGTCTGTGATTTAAGGGCATAAAAATTAAAAGTTGGAAAATTGCGAAATTTTCAAAATTTTCGCCAAATATTCGTTTTTTTCACAAATAAACGCAACTTATATCGAAGAAATTTTACCACTATCATGAAGTACAATATGTCACGAGAAAACAATGTCAGAATCGCCAAGATCCGTTGAAGCGTTCCAGAGTTATAACCTCATAAAGGGACAGTGATCAGAATTGTAAAAATTGGCCCGGTCATTAACGTGCAAACCACCCTTGGGGGTGAAGGGGTTAAAATACAAGCAAGCACTACAATCTTTTATGTATGGATTTTGGCTGATATTGTTGCCATGCTCTTTTGTAGACTTATTTTAAGATTTGCTTTATGTTCTGTTTGATTTTGACCTTGACTTGAACTTGTCAGCCCTAAATAAGTTTGACCTCAGTGGAATCAAATGTTGTAGAAGAACTTCCTGTATGCTTTTTAGAGTTTATTTAATTTACATATAACTGATTTGTTATTAGTTTGTATGATTTGCCAGTTTTCAATATTTGGTTTCAGCTTCCTGAGGCAATTGTTAACATATTTCTAGAAACACTAAAATCTTTATCTGATAACATTTCGTTCGTGGAAAGGGATAAGCATATTTTAGCAAATCTGTAGTGATGCTTCAATGAAAAAAATATTATATGGGTTCCAAAAAAGACATTAAATAATGAACTGATTCAAAATTAATTGTCTATTAAGACATAACCTTTTAATGGGTATTCAGTAAAAAAGAAAGAGTGCAATAACAAACATTATATAAATTAATTAGAATGATATAAATAGTAAGAGCAGTTTCCTCACAGAGCAGATCACCTAAATTGGATACTGTCTGAAACAGTGGTATCGCACCCAATAGAAATCATGATGTATACGACTCTGTGAGTAAATGAAGTCATTGCACACTTTTTTTGAGGATGGGATACGGACGTACATATATCAAACCAAAACAGGTGTATATTGGGCGTGATTAGACTCATACTCTAAACAGAAAAACAACCCTTAAAATAGGGGGGTATTGCAGGGTAGGTATTACTAATATGAGTATTTATTTTAGGCTTTACAGCCATGGTGATTCCTACTCTGCAATACCTCCATATACAGGTAACTTGGCCTTGAATCACATATCTCAGTTGCCCACTTTGCACACACCATCTTTGGCATTCCTATAGGTGTCCCACCTTCCATTTATGTTTCCCTCCACTGTTCCTTCCTTTCTTTGTTTTTCTTTTCTCTTTTTTCTTTTTTTTCTTCAGCCTCTTTTAACCCTAGAACGCATACCTGGGGCCTCGCAGGACTGCCAGGTTACTTGTTTTCTATTTTCTGTAAAAGTACTTTAGTTAGAATTTTGAAAATCTAGGTAATCCTCAGGTATATAGTTGTTAGTAATTTCCAGTTATTCATATATTTTTATGTTACAGACATTTCGGTATAACAACTTTTTTTTGTGACTACCCCAAATTCACGCACCTGGGGCCTTTTAGGCCTGTACTAGGTTTACATGTGATACTCAGTATTTTTGTCTTTTATGACTCTGTTATTGCTGGGAAGAGTGTGGATTCTGCATGACAACATGGTCTGATTTACTGTGGCAAAGAAGCTGATGCTCCAGTCCAGAAAGACCTATGTTCTGACATAGTAAAAACACTTGCTCTACCAATTTTCAATTCAGGAAAAAAATATTACAATGGATAATTACTTTACCAATTTTGAAATGGCCAACTTTTTGCTTCAAAAGCAACTTACACTTGTTGGTACTGTGAGGCCAAACCGCTGCGAAATTCCTCCAATCATGAAGCACAATGAACAGCGAACAATCTACGAGAGTGTATTCGGTTTCTGCAAGCAAGCAACAATGGTGTCTTATAAAGCCAAGAAAGAAAAATCCGTGATAATACTGAGTACAATGCATTATGATGGAAGTATTGACACCAATGACAGAAAAAAAACCTGAAATCATACTGCATTATAATAAGACAAAAGGAGTTGTTGACAAGATGGACGAAATGATTGGAGTGTATTCGTGCAAAAGGCAGACTAAACGTTGGCCTGTTGCCCTTTTTTCCATTATCCTTGATGTGTCAGCCCTCAATAGCTACATTGTTTATTGTCAAACTAATCCAGAATTCCATGCCAACAGGAAAGACAAGAGACGTCTATTTTTGACAGAACTTTGTTATGAACTTTTGATGCCTACTATGATGGAGAGAAGCAGCATGATATGCTTATCAAGGCAAATTACGGAGGCAATGATTGGATGTGGAATGCGCTTTCTGGAACATCCAGAGCAAAGAGAAAAAAAAGAAAGAAAGCGCTGCTATATTTGTCCAGCAAAGAAGGAAAGAAAATCGGAGCGTTTCTGTTCTACTTGCGGACAAAATGTATGCAAGGAACATTCAGCCGAAAAAATAATATGCGAGAATTGTCGGGGGAATATGTAAAGTTACAAATAAATATTCCTGCACCAAGTTTACTACAACCAAAAAATGTTTTCATAAAAAAATTGCATATAGAGAGCCTATATTTGGCGTGCCCGTTTACTTACTTTTTTGTTGTTTTATGCACATAATTATGTTTTGAAATATACACATCTTAGGCTGTGTTCCCAGTAGCGCTGGGGTTCCTTAGCTGGGGTCACCAGGAGGTCAGATCCATTACGGATCCCCTCCTGGCGGACCCCAGCCCTAGTTGGAATGCATCCTTACCTTGCATTTGTAAAATGAATTTTGAAAAGTATTTTTATTTGAGTTATTCCGTGTTATTTGCACACAGGCCTAAAAGGCCCCAGGTGCGTGAATATGGGGTAGTCCCAAAAAAAGGTTGTTATACCGAAATGCCTATAACATAAAAATATATGAACAACTGGAAATTACTAACAACTATATACCTGAGGAATACCTAGAGTTTGAAAATTCTAACTAAAGTAATTTTACAGAAAATAGAAAACAAGTAACCTGGCAGGCCTGCGAGGCCCCAGGTATGTGTCCGCCAGCCTTAGCTGGGGTCACCAGGAGGTCAGATTTATTACGGAATCCCGTCCTGGCGGACCCCTGCGCTAGTGGGAGTGCATTCTTACTTTGCAATAAACTTTGAAAAGTATTTTTATTTGAGTTATTCCATGATAATTGTAAACAGGCCTAAAAGGCCCCAGGTGCGTGAATGTGTAGATTTCTATGGGTATGCATTCTAGGGTTAAATCTACACCATGGGTCCTCGGTCAATCAATATGTATATATCCCTTTGTTTTCTCTCTATGCATATACATTTTTTTCTCTGTGCCCTTTTGCATTTTTACCTCTGTGCAGTACTTCTTCCTCTGTGCATTTTTCTCTGTTCATAAACTTCTAGATTTAACCTAAGTATACTAAGTATTCATTTATGGCACTTTGTGGCGTCATAGTCACGCACATCTTATTGTATTAGTCATATCCAGTGTTTGATACCTGGACCATAACTCCAGTTATCTCTGTCTAGTCATCTCTAGCAAGTATGTTGTGTTTTTTTCGGTGTTGTATAGCACCTGATTTATGTGTGTCACTCATATAATTTTAATATCTATTATTTTCAGGTGTTTGTAATGTTTTTTAATATCTATTGTCTTTGTATATATTTTATGACAGATTTGGCTTGAAAAAGGCATTTTGTTGCTGAAACATCAGGAGAGTTTTGTAGCCTGTGAGGAAAGGTGCAAGATCTAATGCAGGAGAAGAACCTACAGTATATTACTGTCAAGGTGAAAATGTATTTTCTTATATACTTTTTATACTTTTATATAAATTTATACTCTTTTTGTACTGCTATACTTTTATACTGTGAAACAATAAGTTTTTCCTATCTGTTAGTTAATGTAAATGTAATTGTATTTAAGATGGCCGCCAGAGCTTAGTTTCGTTTCAGGTTTTGGTGTCCGAAGGGTTAAGTCATTTCTTCAGAATCGAAACTCAGGAATGTGAAGAAAGGGAGGATTCACCAGAAGACGTCAGAACAAATCAGAGAGACTAAGCACTAGATGTATGCTGCTTAAACCCCACCCATTGCATTCCCTTTTTAGTACTATGTATTGGAAAATAAAGCACAGTTGCTGCTCGGCTACCCACTGAGCTGAACGCCAGAGCATCAGCAAAGATTGAATCAGCTACGTGTCTGAATCATTTCTTTTTCCGGTACCAGAAGTTCTGCGCTCACATTACAATTTGGAATGACTGGTGAATG